>NW_021938717.1:0-1880 GCF_001715985.3 Manacus vitellinus | reverse complement strand
CTGGGCTCCTGCAGTGATAATGCAGAAAGAGAACTTCCAATCACACAGATTTCTTACTGTTTGTGAATGGCTGCTGGTTTTGCTCCTTCCTCTTCTGCAGAATTCGGCAACTGGCAGCACTGACTGTGTGTGCTCACAAGAGCATACAGGAGGGACAGGGAAAATGTGAAGCTCCTAAGTCCTAATTACAACCTCAGCAAAGTCTTGAGAAGCTTTCCAGCTTTGCTTTAACCCATTCGCTTTCCTAGATCTGCACATTGACTGAACCCCTTAACTCCTAAGGGTGCTCTGCACAGTGGCACAAATCTCTGCTCACTGCCTAACTCATCATGGCAAAGACAAGATGATCCCTCTCTGCTTGTGCTCTGGCTGCAAACCACTGCTTGGAGATTTCTCACAAGTGGGCCATCGGCTCTAATAAGCACTCAGCCTAATTTTATTTTTTTGCTTTTCATTTTTTTTTATTTTTATTTTTAATCTAGCTAGTCACATCTTAAAAGCTGTTGATACTTCCAGCCTCTGGGTGATCCAGAGTGTAATTACAGAGTGTGCAAGGACGTGTTCCCGCTTGTTTGTTTTAGATCTGCCTCCCAGCAGATGCAGTTGGGTGCCAGACACTTCCCACATTGTGTGAAGCAAGGAGGGTTTGTTTTGTTTTTTTTTTTAAACTTCTCTGTACTACTTGCAAAATTATAAGCAGGACCCTCTGCTACTTTTTTTCTCAGCATAAAATATTAAACCCCTTCAGAACTGACTGTTGGGGAAGAAGGTGTGAAGTCCTTCCTGAGAACAGACCCTTTGCCAGCTCCCAGACCAGCGGGGAGATGAACATGGATCTGATTTCACAATGCAGGGCTTTCTGCTTATCATCTTGTTCCCATGGGCTTCTCTGTGGGAAACAAATCTCTGAAAGGGAAAGTTGTCCAATGTGATATTGGGATTTCTCTTAAGCACTGGCTACTGAAGGCAGCGGGAGCCCAGGGAAGCCAAAATTGCTTTTGAAAGCTGTTCCAGTGTTGCCTGGGGATTTTGTATGTCTTTATTTTCCATCTCCTCCCAGTAACGTATGGCAATAAAATAAGATCTAGTGTTAGGAAATTGCTCTGGAGTTAACTCAGTTTTTTTTTAAATTTAAAGCGATTCCTGAATGTCTGTGTTCCTGGTACTTTATTCCAAATGTAACTTCATTTTGGCTTAATGTAATTCCTTGAATGGGCTGAACTAAGTAAGCAAAAAACAGCTGTGTACCAGCATCTGAATATTTCTATCCTGGACCGAGTACTGTGGATTATTTTATTCCACATTAACTATTCCAGCAAATTCTCCTATGAAAAAAAAATGTTTAATGGAACTGTGGAAAGAATTAAAACCTTTTTTTCCCCTAGTAAATCAAAGCATCACTGTAACCTCATTGAATTGCTTCATATTTTCCCAGACCGAGGAACTAAAAGGGTATTTTGGATAGAAAATTCTGTTATGCTGACATTTATAAATGCCAGTCTTTTTACCAACCATCTTTTTTGCAAATCCTCTACTCTGTTTAAAAGCCCTCATTTTAATTTGAGAAGCAAGAAAGATATAGCAATAACTTCCCTTTTTATAACAAAATTGTGCTGGCATTTTGTGCAGCTGAGCTGAGTCTAAGGTGTATTTCCTTGGTTCTTTTTATGTCCTCAAAATGAAGTTTCTGATCTCCATTTCCCACATGTCCATACAGGGGACCAGGTACCAGGGAAGCTGGAAGACCTTCTTGTCAATCTTCTTGTCACTCGCCTATTCCCACGACTGTAATTGTTGAAGATATTAACCATTTTTCAGACGTGGCTACTCGACACAAAGCTTTCAGGAAACCAAACCAGAAATCTGCAGAGCTGGAAAGT
>NW_021938716.1:0-1901 GCF_001715985.3 Manacus vitellinus | reverse complement strand
CAGTGGCCGCCCCGTCGGGCAGGGCCTGCACTTAGGCCAGGCGCGGCCCGTCCCATCCTTCTCCAGCCCCGGGAGAGCTCTTTCCCCGGCAGAGAAAGGTCCCCGGGCTGAGTCGGGTCGCGCCGCCGGGCGGCCGCTTCCGCGCCCGCGGAGGGGCGGTGGAGGAATGCGGGGACAATGCGCCATCTGTCACCGCCGGGCCGCGCCGCGGCCGGGAGCGCCGCCGAGGGCGCTGATTTATGCTGAATGCGCCTTAGAAGATCTCGATGTAGACTTTGTCTTTCTCTGTCAGAGCCAAGTAAAAAGAAACAGCTGGCCTGAATTTTTAGCACCCATAATTAATTAAGAGCTTCATTCCTGGGATTTGATGATTCAATAAAGCAAGACCCTTATTCCCCTATGTGATTCCAGTGAATATCTACTCCACTCC
This sequence comes from Manacus vitellinus, assembly GCF_001715985.3. Lineage (NCBI taxonomy): Eukaryota > Metazoa > Chordata > Aves > Passeriformes > Pipridae > Manacus > Manacus vitellinus. The sequence goes on along the minus strand of NW_021938716.1, from coordinate 1,471 downwards.
AATCCTTTTGGGTCCCAAGATAGGGCAGATTAACACTCTTTTTCTGTGGGAGAGAAGGGAAAAAAATGCCTCAAGATTGCATCTGAGGCGCACACAAAAGGTAAATTCAAAACTGCCACTTGTTCTCTGCAAAGGCTCCTTATTCTCCGCTATTGATGTATTTGTGCCAGGTTTTAAAGAAACCAGAGGGGGGGATGAGGAATTAACATATTGCTCATTTGGAAAAACAGCCGGTTCTGGTTTTGGTAACACTTGTTCCCTTGCCAGCCACAGATGTCCTTACTAATAATCGTGGCAGGTCACAGAAAGAGGGGAGCGGGGAGGAGGGGGGGGGGCTCCCCGGCGCTCCCGTTGCCGCTCGAGACTGCCCCAAGCGCGGCTGCTTGCTTGCTGGTGCGGGGGGAATACGCGTGAGTCCAGGGCGCCACCCGTACCCCGGCTGGTGAGAATTCTGGTGCGCACCGGCGGACCGTGGGGACTGAGGAGGTTTTTTTTGGGTTTTGGGGTTTTTGTGTGCGTTTTTTTTTACCTTTTTCCATTTTTTTTTTATTTTTAAACTCGTCTCCGTTTTGGGTTGAAGTTCCCGGTCTTTTCCCTGCAGCAAACCCCTGTGGTACTTTTTATTCGCCTTCTTTAAACTTGCTGACCGTCTGATGTTCTCTTGGCGGAGGGGCTTTCACGTAGTTTCTAGGCACGACAAGGGAAGATGCTGTTCAGAACCTCCGTGCGGCAGGGGGGGCGTTGGGCGGTGTGTGGGGAAGTCTAATAAGCCAATTAGACGCGATCGCGCCGTCCCGGCCGCCGCGGAGGCTCCGCGCCGCGCGGGAGCCCCGTAGGTTAATCGTGACAATTGGAAAAGCAACACTCGCGGGGAGAGCAGCGGGGGGGATGTAAACACGGTCCGGGGTGTTGAGGGTCTAAATTAGGATTTGTTTTGTTTTTAAGCGTGAAAGAGGAAGCAGCAGGGCTGCGCCAGGCTCCTCGCCTCTCTCGCCCTCCCTCCCCGCGATTGAGAACGGGAGCAAGAGGTACAGGGGGTTCCGCCGCCCCGCGGACTCGGGGCGTGCGGCTGCAAGACGCAGTCCCAGTTCCATTTGTTTTCCTTCAGGACAGAGAGAATTTTGCCTTGGATGGGAGGGATAGGACCGATGGCTGCAGCCTCGGGCTCTTGGCCCGCCTGGGGTCTTGTCATCCCGGGCGCGCTGAGGTGGCGGTGGGCCCATCGGGATGGGCACAGCTGACCCGTGAGCACTTGCCCGGGTTTCTGCGGGAAAGTCTCTTCCCTCCCCGGGGACAGGGCACTTGGCTCGGGGAGCCGCCCCAGCTCCCCGAGGTGAGCTGCGCTCCCTGCCCAGCGGGCTCTCGCTTTCCGCCAGGAGCCCCCACGTGTCCCCTCCAGTGTCCCGGATCCTCTGTCGTGTCGACCTGGACACTGAACTGTTTCTGCGGCCCCGCACGTGGGCCCCGCCGG
>NW_021938715.1:0-4881 GCF_001715985.3 Manacus vitellinus | reverse complement strand
TTTTTGGTGGGTTTGTTTTTTTTTTTTTCCTCCCCCCCGCTCGGGTCCCCGGCGCTCCTCGGGAAGGAAGTGTTTTGCTGGAGGATGATGACAGAGGTCAGGCTTCACTAATGGGCCAGTGGAGAGCGGTGGAGGCGAGGCAGAGACCAAGGCACACACACATTAATACACTTGAACCATCACCAATCAGCATAGGTGTGCTCTGCCTCTCTCTCTCTCTCTCCCCCACTTCACTCACACACTCTTTTATCTCTCGCTCTCCAGTCACTGACAGCCCATTTTATTGTCAATCTCTGTCTCCTTCCCAGGAATTCAAGATCACACAACCAGCAGCTTCAGTGGAGAAAAACTATTTTGCTGGCAACTCTTTTTAAAGCACCATCATTTTAAATCAGTGCGCTCTTAAACTATTGACAGGAGCTTTGACAACAAGACAGGATGCCTCATAAAGGTGAGTGCTCATTTATTCTCCCAACTTCTCCCTCCTCGCATTTTAATATTTAGGCAGGGCTCTCTCTCTCACCCCTCCTCTCTCCCTCTCTCTCTCTCTCTCTCTCTCTCTCTCTCATATTCCCATTTGCATTCCGGAGAGCTTCCCAGGGAACTTTCCAGCCCAGGAGCTCACAAACTTTCTGCCTTTCACATGAGCCCGTGTCCTCTGGAAAAGCTAAAGCATCTGACTCGGAAACCAATGCCAACACCAGCAGCAGTAATTCCCACGCAGCGTTTGCTGGTCAGGGAGAGCACAAGCGCTGGTGTCTGTGGTGCCGATGCTGCCGGTACCCAGCTCGTAGGGGCGGTGGGACCCGAGAAAGGCTCCGGCCCCACGCCACGCCGAGTGGGAGGGAGAGAGGGAGGGAAGCGGCGCCTCGTTGCCCCGGGGGCGGCCCCGTCCCCGACTTCTGCTTTGTGTTCTGCGGTCTCGGTTAGGGAAGGCTCACCCCTGATGGTGGGGGAGAAACACAGAGGGAGCGGCCGGGAGAGTTGCCTGTGGGAAAAAAAAAAAAAAAATAAAAATAACCCACATCCTAGGCCAAGTCAGCTCCCAGGCGCGGTACAGGCGGGGAGCTGAGCGGAGCTGAAGGGCTGTCAGCTTTAATCAGCCACCCGGGGATCTTCCCAACTTGTCCCTAGTGCCGGCAACTTTCCCAGCTCCGGCGCGGGAGAAGCGCCGGGGGCGCGGAGCAGCCCGCACCGTGCGTGGAGGGCCCCGCCGGATGCCCCGCACCGCCCCGTCCTGCCGCGGCACCGGGGCTCGCGTGCTGCCGGCGGGGGAATTTTTTTACTCTTTTGAAATCGACACGCTTTTTTTTTTTTTTAATTTAAAAAACCTTGATATATCGTATTTCTACAAAAGCCTCTTTGGCCCACCTCTGCGATCCCCAACTACAGCAAAGCTTTCTTTTTTTTTTTTTTTTAATTTTTAAGAAGTTGCAAACTCTTGTCCATGCAAGGAAAAAAAAAATATACATTTGCTCTAGCGAAGCACAACAATAAACTTGATTCCTTTTCCCCTCGCAAGTGCAATTGCAAAAAAAAAAAAAAACAACCTGGGTTTGAATTTAACCTTGTAACGCTTTGCACGGAAGGGTTACATGGGCATGCAGAGCAGGAATCATTTCTGAAAAGTTTAAAAACAAACTTTCTCGAATGATTCAATGTACCTGGCAGAGGCTGTTTCGGAAAACCACAACAACGTATTAGAGAAGAAAAGTGACAGCATCTTCTCCATTTTAGGGGCATAAAATAATAAAAGTGGCCCTTGACAATAAATGTTTATAGCTGCTGACCTTCACCAACGCCTCATCGCAAACCGATTCGTTTTTATCCTTTTCTCATTTGCCCCGGGAACGCGAAACTTTTTCCTAAAGGTTTCATTACGGTTTCACCGGGAGAGGGGGAAAAAAATTGCTCTCCTCCATGAGACAGTATGACGATTTCGAGATTAAAAACCGAGTGGCAGATTAGGCCCGGCCTATTAGGACGCGGCAAATTGCATCCCAGTTCTCGGAGGGAGCCGGCCGCGTCCCACGGGCCCGGCGAGGGTCCGGGGGTTCCTACGGGGCAGCAGCGAATGCGGGGCACGGCAGGAGGAGGCGATTTCGCGTTGGTGCTGCGGGGCCGCCAGGCCTGGCCGGGGCCGCCGGGCCGGGCTGGAGGCGGTGGCGAGCTGCTGAAGCAGACGACGCAGCTCCTTGTCCACGCCTCCTCTTCTCTTGCTGAAGATCTTGGCTACCTCGCCTCTTTGCAAACCGCTTTCAAGGCTCTGTTTGGGTTTGTTTTGTTTCGTGGTCTTCTTTTTTTTTTTTTCTTTTTTTCTTTTTTTTTTTTTTATTTTTTTTATTCCCCCCCCCCTCCATTTCTTTTAAACCCACTCAGTGTCATTTCTGAGGTCCGTGCGGGCAGAGCTGAGGGCTGGAAGTTTCCTGGTGCCTTTCTGGACGGTTTCTTTAACCCCGTAGGCCCCACGCTTATGATTTGTGCATGAAATACGGGAGGAAATTGTGTCTGGAGAAGTGGGTTTCCCGTTCGGTGTGTGTCTATGCAGACGTGTTTGGTGTATTAAAGGGATGACTTCACGTTCAGTTCAGCTGAAGGAGATATCACCACGTCTCCATTGAAGTACAGTGTAGCTTGCTCTGCTGCTAATCAGGTAGCTCTCCAAAGAGCAGTAAATATTTACCAGTTAAAGTCTTCATGCTGCGAGAAAGTACTTGTTTGATGTTTATTTTTATGGATTTAAGATTGCTAAAAGCTACTTAATAAATTATACCATGGCTAGTCCTGAATGGGGAAACGTGCCTCTTTGAATTCTCCATCATATGCAGGAAGAGTAAAATTAATATTCATTATAGGCGCAAAAGAAAGAGAATGAGTATTTTTAGGCGAAAAAAAAAGGAGAGAAAATGAAGGCTGCGACTATTTCATTATTTTACCTCCTTTTTTTTTAGCAACCCCCTTGAATGGGCTCTTTATTGTAATTGTCCCTCCCCAATTGAGCACCCCACTGAGCTGTTGTATCTTTTTACAACCCCTAACAACTCGCACCAGTAACACAATTACCGCCAGATATTTATAACGAGAAATTACTTTTCCATTTTCACCCGCGACGATTTCAAATAAATACATGGGGACGCATAAATAAATAAATAAGTGGGCCGGGGGGTGGCGGGGGGGGGAGAGAGGGAAGGAGGGAGGGAGGGAGGGGCGAGAGGAGGAGAGAGGGAGCAGTGAAGGAAGGAGGGAGCGAGCGAGCGAGAGAGGGGGGTGGGGGGGGGGGAAGGCGCTGGGGACTGTCCAGGCGCTGGGTCAAGGCAGGCACTAATGAAGGGAGAAGGGGCTTGTTTCTCTGCTCTTTGTAAGTTGGAGGGTTGTTGGTCCGTTGAGTTGGGAAGCTGCGCGGCCGGTTAAGGAGCCTGGGTTTCTGCACTCGGGGTTTGGGTAGAGGAGCAGAATGGAGGCCATTGTTCGCTTTCTGTAGGCTTTGTTTAACAGTTCTCACCCCCTCCTGTTCTTACTTTTTAAAGCAGTGAGGCGAGGTAGACAGCGTGTGTCACAGTACAGTGAAAAAGGGGAAGATCTAAAGACCAAAAAAGAAGTTAATCACAAGACGGGGAGTTTGGGGTAGAAAAAGTTGCCAGTGCCGCGGGGAAAGGGGGAGGGTGGGGGGAAAAATAACTCGAGGAAAATACCCGGAGGTAAAATGGATCCCCGCTCCCAGCACGCAGGGCAGCCGCGGAGGGCTCCCCCCGCACCTCCCGGGCCCCGCCGCCGCTGCCCGCGCAGCCCCGCGCAGCGCCGCCCGAACCCGCCCTGCGCTCCCCCGGCCCGCGCCCCGCCGCCCCGCACACCTTCCCGGCGCCGCTCCACACTTTTTTAATGTACTTCTTCTGCTTTGTCCTAGAGGGAAGACTTTAACTAGTGACACGCAGATGTGCGAGTCCCTAAATTGTATGAGAGGACAGTCCACCCTGCTTTCAGGCAAGTTTAAAAACATGACTTCGGACTCTCTTTGTGATTGTTGTCGCTCCACTTAATACACCACCTCAGCGAAGGGCACTAACGACGAGGCAATACGCCACCTGCATGCAATTAAAACGAGAAACCACTTGGCGGGCTGCTTCTCTTAATTTTTTTCCCCCGCGTGTTAGGGATACATATGTACAGTTTTGCCTTGAGATGTTAAAACCCCCCAAATCCTTAAACTAACCGGGGGAAGATGCCTAAGGATAACAAAATCAGCCTGTGAGATATTAGCCTCTCTGCAGCTTAACTGTGTGCACTACCTCGCCTGATTAACGCCTATTTTATCACTGATAGACTGCTATAGGCGACCCCCGTGGGATACTGCTCTATCAGCCCAACATGCAGAACAGTAAGTGACTCCGCGCCCCTTCGCGGCCGCGGAGGGCAGGCGGGGCGGCCGCGGGCGCGCAGGAGCGGGCCGGCAACCGAGGCGGAAGGGCTCGCTCGGGCCGGGGAGGGAGAGGCGGCTCCGCGGAGCTGGACCCTGCGCGGCTTTGCCCGGGAGCCGCCGCCCGCCGTCGGGCGCGGGTACAGCCGTGGGCGGCGGGAGGGGGCCGGGAGCGCTTGTCACGGCTCCCGGGCCACGGGGACTGCCCCGGCTCGTGGCCCAGGACCTGGCTGTGTCCCTGTCTGGTTTGCGGTGGGAGTTGGGCAGGAAAAAGCCACTCCGTGTTAGGTGCAGTTCCTCGTCACCTTCTGAGTTTATTTGCTTCCCGATTCTGATGTCTTTGTGGATTATTAGTTTTCTGGGGGACGTTTTATCTGTTGTTGTTGTTGTCGCTGCTGTTGTTAAGACCTCGTCGAGAGGCCTGAGCGTTTCTCAGAGAGGAAAGCGCTGGCATCAGGCAGGAGCGC
>NW_021938714.1:0-4117 GCF_001715985.3 Manacus vitellinus | reverse complement strand
CCCCGCGCGGGGAATGACGGGAATTGTAGTCCCGACAAAGGAAAATGGCGGCTCTTTGCTTCCCTCCGCCCCTGGAGCCCAAATCCCAGTTCCCTCCCAGTTCCCTCCCAGTTCCCTCCCAGTTCCCTCCCAGTGCTCCCAGCTCCCTCCCAGTGCTCCCAGTTCCATCCCAGTACCTCTCCCAGTGCTGCCAGTTCCATCCCAGTTCACTCTCAGTTCCCCCAAGTTCTCCCAGTTCCCTCCCAGTGCTCCCAGTTCCATCCCAGTTCACTCCCACTCCTCCCTCAGTGCTCCCAGTTCATTCTCAGTTCTTTCCCAGTTGCCTCCCAGTGCTCCCAGTTCCATCCCAGTATCTCCCCCACTGCTCCCAGTTCCCTCCCAGTATTACTCCCAGTTCCCTCCCAGTGCTCCCAATTCCCTCCCAGTTCCCCCCAGTTCCCCCCCACGTGCTCCCAGTCCCCTCCCAGTGCTCCCACTTCATTCCCAGTGCTCCCAGTACATCCCAGCTCACTCCCACTTCCCCCCCCAGCGCTCCCAGTTCCCCCCCCCAGTGCTCCCAGTTCCTCCCCAGTGCTCCCAATTCCCTCCCAGTTTCCTCCCAGTGCCTCCCACTTCATTCCCAGTGCTCCCAGTACACCCCAGCTCCCTCCCGCTTCCCCCCCCAGCGCTCCCAGTTCATTCCCAGTGCTCCCAGTACGCGAGGGGGGCACTTTTGAATCAGCTGATCACCGGAGCCCAGAGGGGTGAGAACGGAAGCAACTGAGAGAACAAACCTTTTTAAAATATCCTTTTAGTGTTCCCTTTAATTCCCCTTTTATGTTCATGGTGTTTTTTCCTTTAGTTTCCCTTTTTTCACTAACCAATCTCGTGTTAATTGTCATCATAATATCGTGTTAAGATCCTTTTTTGGCATCCCCTTTTCACTAGTTAATTCTGTATTAAATGTTCTTCGTAGTGTTTGTTTTAATGCCACCCGATAAGGTAATTATTTTGTATCCTTTTTTAGTTTTTAATTCCTCTTGCTAAGTTTATTGCTATTATTATTATTCTCACTGTAATAAAAGATATTTTGTGTGTTTGAGTATTTTTTGGCACTTGTCTTTATTCTGGACATGTATCCAAACAGCCCTCTGCACAACTGCACACAGGGAAGTGGCAGATCCTGTTTTGGGCCTTAGAATAACAGAATGGTTTAGGTTAGAAGGGACCTTAAAGATCATCTGGTTCTAACTCCCCTGCCACAGGCAGGGATGCCACCCAGTAGATCAGGTTGCTCAGGGCTCCACCTGGCCTTGAATGCTCACAGGAATGGAGCATCCACAGCCTCTCTGGGCCACTTGGGTCTCAGGGATCACGCACGGTTGATGGATGCTGGAACCATCAGGACCAGGATAACACTGTGTCTCACTGGTGCTGTCAGTTAGCGTCAGCTCTCCGGGGCTCTGCTTTGCTGCAGCTCACGGTCTCCAGCAGAAAGGATCAAAAATTGCATGTGCCCACTCTGCCCCCACCAGGGGAGCCAGCCCAGGTAGCCTGGTGGCAGCGCTGCAGGGCACATGGAGACCGAGGCAGTCCGTGGCAGGGGTTTGTCTGAAGCTTCCCAGGTTCAGGGCAGCGTCCAGAAGACCTTCAAAGGCTCAGGGACCCTCTGTGCTGGCCCATCTGGCTCACAGGGCTGCCGATAGACTGGGCTGGGTGACTCACCCCCGGAATTGCCACAGCACCTCACACCCCCAGTCTGATGGGCTATGGCAATGTCACAGGAAACTCAGGCTCGGCAGGATTGCCTGGCATATGAAGAGGGTGGTTTTGGGGTCTCACCACTGGCAGGGCTGGAACTGGTGGGTTTGCAGCCCCATGGGGACCCCGGCGTGGTGCCCAGTCACCTCCATCCTCAGCCTCCACTGCATCCTTGTCCACACAATTCAGCAATATCCCTAAGCGAGGACTGAGCACCATCTGGTGGAATAAAAAGCCTTTTGGTGGGAATGTTTTGTGCCTGTTGAATGATGCCCAGTTGTGCCTGATGGGCATTGCTGCCCTCTTGCCCCATTGCTTCCCTGAGCTCCCGGGGAGACCTGCCTGAATGGCAAGGTCAAGTATAAAACAGGGATAAATGGCACATAGTTATAAACCAGCATTTTCCTTGCACAGTTCCTGTTAAAGCACCTGGAATTTCTGGGCCTGAATTTCTCCTCCCCACCACCAAGGTGCCTGGCTCTGCTCCTCCAAACTCACCTGCCAAACAGCACAAGTGAGCAGAAAAACTGTGAGTTTCCCAGGGGAAAAAGGTTTTCCTGGAGTATTGAATCAAAGTGGGGAGTGATAAGAACTTTCTGGGGGCACAGAGCAAAAAAAGATATTGTCCCTAAAAATCTCAGCTCCTCTTACGAATGCTAATTGTGGGGACGCGGCCAGGGGAGTGTGGGTGGTTGTTTATTCGGGTAAATGTCGTGCTTAGAGAAGAAACATCCATTATTATGTGCTATCTCTGCTTTCTGGAGCCTAAAAGCTCTCACATGTGAGGGTTTTCTTCAGCGCCCGTGGGAGCGAAAACCCCTCAGATTTCCCAAAAGTGGATTTCTGTTAGCGTTGGTTTTGCACACACGCAGCAGTCCCAAAAAAAGCAGGTGCTGGGTGAAAAAGGCATCAGGTCCCCCCGTGAGTCAAGCTATGTGACCTGTGAGCCCTGCCTGGGGATTGCCACAGCAGGCCAGCTGGGCAAGGCTCAGGTGGGGTCCTTTGCCCAAAGCACACACGGCTGCACAGGTTTTCCAGGGATGTGTCTTGATTAAACCCCCTGGAGGAAGCCTTCTTACCTCTTCCAGAGCTGTGATCTCCTCCTGCCCAATTTCACTATCATGCTACTGCTTCAGGCCAACGAAGTTGCAAAGAACTGCTGCAATGCTTCTTTAAAAGAAGTCTAAAAAAACCAATTATGAGCTTTGAGGGACCATTTGAAGGGGCAAGCATCAGCCCAAAAGGCATCTTTTACGGGTTTAGGAGCTGGGCACCGCAAACAGGGCACCAACCTTTGGCACTGAGCTTCAAAAGGAGTTTTGAACCTGGGCAACTGGAGGGACCCTGAGCACACGTGGATTTTTGGAGGATGGAAGATGCTCCAAAGCCTCCGTTCTTTGCCAAGAGAAGCACTTCAGTGCCATTGAGGAGGGCGCAAATCAGTCCCAGCAATAAGAAACCTACCCGAGTTTTTCTTCTGCAGAACGAGCCACTCACTGCTGCCTCCCATCAAAGGGCTCCAAAAATGTTTTTTACTTAATTCAAACTGTCTCAATGTGTATTTCTCTAACAGACCATCCACCAGCACTTGGGAAATGTATTCTGAGGTCACAACCATTGCCACAGTCAAGCAAAGGCACAATTTGACACAGGAATTGCAATGCAGTTCTCAGTGGGACCAGTAAAAATTGTTATAAGGGAATATTATGACATCTTATACTACATTCACCCTTCTTAAATTATTTTATGACCCTTGCTTTGATCTCCAGGGTACCCCTGATTTGGGAGAGCACGGAGCTGGAAACCTCTGGCCAGTGAACCACGCATTTCTCATTTATGAGTTGCTTTCTTCTGCCAAAAAACGGTGGCAAACCACAGCCATGAGTGAAAATCCCAATGCTGTTTTTTCCGGGGTGATTAATAGAGAAGCCAGCTCAACCTGGGCTTAGTTTACACCGTTGGCTCTAATTAACCTTTTATTTTTTGGAAGTTAATAGGTGTAAACTTCTTCCTTCCTGAAATGGAAAGGCAAGGGGTGTTTCAGAGGTTTTTATGCCTTGCTTTAAAGCTGGTCCACATGGAAGGAGAGAGACCAGGCATGTGGCCTTTTCAGCTTTTGGAGGGTGCACAGAGAAGGGGCAAGAGATTTCCCTCCCTTCCACCCCTGAGTGATGAGTATTTTCAATAGTGGCTTTAGTTAAAAAGTGTTGGGTCTCACAATAAACATTTTTTTTTCAGCCCCCTGCTGTGATCATTAGCAGAATTGATCATTAGCCTTCAAATGCTCAACTTCCTAAAAGCTACCCCTCCTTTTCCTCAGTGCTCTCTCCTCCCTTGCCCCTAATAACACATTCCTGCTAAAAGCCATCCAGTCCCA
>NW_021938713.1:0-1101 GCF_001715985.3 Manacus vitellinus | reverse complement strand
GACAAGGCCGCGCAAGGTAAGCTCCGCCGCCCCGTTCCGCTCGTCCCATCCATTTTTCCCTGGCGTCGGGCAGGGCCGGCTCTGTCTCCCCTCCCCACACAGCCCGCGGGTCGGCCCCGCTCCCCGCCCGCACCGCACGGCCGGGCACGGCCTCGGAGCTGCGGCCGCCGTTATCCCGTTACCGTGCTTGTTGGCGGCTGCTGTGCTGCCAGGGAGCGCGGCCGGAGCCGTGCCCGGAATTCAGTCCTTCTGGGGAGGTATCGGATACCGGCGCTTTAGGCTTCTCTTGCTTTCGATGTAGATTTAATTTTTTAATTTAAAATAAATCGGTGCGAGCTGAAATTTGTGGTCACTCGTTCGCCTTAGACCTGTACCGAGTCTCGGCGAGCGAGCTGGGGCCGCGCCCGGCAGGAGCAGTCGTGAAACCGTTGGGGCGCCGGCAGCCGCGACACCTCGGCCCGAGTTCGGTAAGCAGGCCCCCCTCGGGCGCGGGAGCCGGCTGGGCCCCAGCTCCCGCGGGCGGCCTCGCTCCCGCTTTACCGGCGTACACAGGCGGGCGGGATTCTTTCCTCCAAAAGCAAAGCCAGACTTTGGGAGTGTGGGGAGACGATAGGAGGGGGAACAAAACAAAAAAAAGCCATTGAAGGAACCCCGGGCCGCCAGGGCTGCCCCGCCGTTCGGGATGGGGTCCGGCGCTGGCCGCTGTCGGAGAGGGGCCGGCGCAGGCCCAGGGCTGCCCGAGCCGCCGGAGCCTATCCCGCCTCTGAGCGGGGCGCTGGGCCGGGCTCTGCGGCCGGGAGCAATTTCTTCTCAGGCCGGGAGCAGAGGCTGGTCTGAGGAACGGGTTAAGGGGGGGTCTTAGCACCGTACGGGATGGAAAATGATGCCCGAAAGGTGGCTGCGGGACTAGGATCTCGCCCTGGGCTCTTCGCCCAGATCCTGCTGACCGTGTCTCTCTCTTCCTTTCTTTTTTTCCTCCGCACCCTTCTCTCCCCAACACCTGCCCGCTCCGTCCGACTGCTGCGGCCGCCTACGCCACTCTCCTGGCTCAGGGTCCCCTAAGGGCAGCCCCCCTTTCGAGCCGGCCGAGCTGCACCTTCC
>NW_021938712.1:0-1060 GCF_001715985.3 Manacus vitellinus | reverse complement strand
TCCCCCTATCCCAAGGATCTCTCCCCTATCCCAAGGATCTCTCCCCTATCCCAAGGATCTCTCCCCCTATCCCGGGATCTCTCCCCTATCCCAAGGATCTCTCCCCCTATCCCAAGGATCTCTCCCCCTATCCCGGGAGGTCCCGCCGCCCTCGGGCCGCGTTGCCGCAGAGCGCCCCCTGTCGGTCGGGCCGGGGCCGATCCCGCAGCCCGGGCGCGGTTCCCGCACACGCGGGGTTGGAAACACGCGGGTCGGGCTCTGCCATCCCCAAAGGACGCGCAGACACGGTGACACTTTTCCCAGCTGATAAATGACTACGGACGCCTCCCAGAATCGCAGCCTTCGTAATTGCTCCGTAGGGCGGGAGAAAGGTAAAACATACACAACTGTAGAGTGCAATTTATTTTCCTCTGGCACCTAGCAGAATTCGAACAGAAAAGCAGTATTTTCTTTTTAAGTCCTACTCTCATCACCCCCATTTCATACCTTTTTTTTTTTTTTAATTGTCAGGAGCAAGTAATAGTTACATTACATTACACTGAAATGCTCTTTGTCCATGCCAGGGGAATCACCGGCTGCTGTTCACACGGGTTATCAAGGGATATTCCCAGTTGCAGGTTTATAAACTTCCTCAAGAGTCTTCCTCCCAACAACTGGTCACCAGCTGGCAGTTCCCATTATCACCGTGTTATCTTTTGCCCACCAAACCCCAGGGCAGAGCGGGAGGAAGGCACACAGGTTTGTTAAAACATGCTATGGCGTATCTGAATGGAATGTGGGGGGTATGGAAGAAAAGGGCTGAGTAAGAGTAGATCAATTGTATGGACATCAATCGGGTACCAGGAAATTTTGTGTAATAAACAGCTTGAATTTGTTATTCAATAAACTGTTCAGCACTTGCTTGGTGATGTCCCTCCCCCTGTCCTTGTGGGGATTCGTGCAGTGGATTCTCGGGGTGATCGAGTATCGCGGCGCTGACCCAGCCCCGGGAAAACGGCACAGGGGCTGCAAAGGGGCCGCGCACAGGCAGAGCTGCTTGGAACTGCTCCCCGTAGGGAGC
>NW_021938711.1:0-1214 GCF_001715985.3 Manacus vitellinus | reverse complement strand
TCACACCACAGGGGGAAGCCTTTGGGCAAGAGACCTTTATCCACACGCAAACTGCCGGTCTGTGCCACGAGCCCAGTGTTGCAGCCTGTGTTGAATGGGAGGTCACGTTTGATTTTATCCCATTTTACAGTGTTAAAATCTCTTCATCTGATTCGGTGCCTTGTCACCCACAAGGAGTTAATTCCACTGCATTCTCTCTTGTTCTGAAGGGGAGAGCAGCACAAGTACTCTTCTGCGTACACTGTTGAGCTCCGAGCTCTGCCTACACCGACACCAGAGATTTTGGTTGTGGCCTCTGTATTGTGGGGATATCTCATTATGGAGCAGCCCAGGCACTGTGTGACAGTATGCAGGAGTCTGGAGAAGCATCATCTCCAGAAAGTCTTGCTTTTTCTATCATTATTGCCAAACACACCTATCTTGGTGAAGGTTCTTTCTGAGTTTCTGAACCACTGTGAGTCCTGTAAACCCAACTTCCCCATCAGGGCATCAGCAGTTGGAGACTTTCACAGTGAGATCATTCACATCCCAAAATGCCCACAGCCAGCCCCCACCCCACATGTGCCATCTGGAGAGCACTTTCTCCTAAGACAAGAAGGAAAAATTCTTTCTAGGACTAGTCAGTCTTGGGCTTCTCCATCCACAGGGCTCCAGCAGGGAAACTTAATCCTAATGTTGAGACCTGCTAGATTTATACGGGACCAGAGAAAAGGTCAGAGGCTCTATAGGGTTGAAGCACAGGGACTGACAACTGGCCATAATCCCCAGGGGTGTATTAATAGCCGTGGTGGTGACTGCTTTGATCAGTGGGTAGAAACCAATACTGTAGTACAACAGTCCAATTTTGTCATCTTTCCAGAGAAATAAACCTGAATGTCCTTTTGTGGTAGTTTGGTCTAGGCCTTCCTTGGTGACCAGTTTGTAACCAAGGAAGGGTCCAGATTTACCCAGTATTCCCTACGATTTTTACGTAAACCGGACTATAATAAGAAAGGAGGAGAGACCTTTGCTCTCTCTTTCCTTCTGGCAGCTTAGAGGTGCAGGTTCCCTGCTGTTGAGTCTGTCGGGTTGGGGAGCGAGGCCTGGTTAGGCCTTGTCGACCTTGGGAGACAGAGGTTGCCGGTGATCATTCCAGAGCGAGTCTTGGTTGTCCCAAGGAGAGTAGTGAGATATTTCTTTGCTAACTTTTTTAGTTGCTAGATCTCAGGCTACTG
>NW_021938710.1:0-6884 GCF_001715985.3 Manacus vitellinus | reverse complement strand
GTTAATCCTGTAAGCTCAAGAGATAAAACTCTAGGCCAATTCAGTGTCTAAGATCAGCTAAAAAGGGCGGGTCTTTAATCAGGCCCACAGGCCCAGGGGAACACACACGACGCGCCCTCCCAGGCAATGGTTCTACAGTTTTAGAAGATGGTCTCTCCAATGCCAGAACTCTCCACCCCCCAGTTCTGCCCAGTTCTGCCCCTGACACGCCCCTTGGGGAATTGGGTTTGGGGCCTTTGGGACCCCTTCTTCCTCATATTTCTCTTCTTCACAGCTCATACAGTCCTTGGAGTGCCTCCAAAGTTCTGGGCTGGAAGGTTGCTTTGTCTGTTGTGGGATCTTGTTGTCCAGGCCTAGGGTGGGATGTTGTTCAATAGAGGTGTTTTTCTACAATTCGACCTTGAAAAGAAGTCTAAACACGCTAAAGGAATTTAGAAAGTTTGATATAAAATGGGGTAATAGGGTTGAGTCTGTGTAAACTACTATGCTAAATGGTGGCATATAATACAGCTACGTTCATCATCATCATCATGGCTGGGCTTCGCGAACAATGATTTGGGAAGGGCTCTACCCACGTTTGTTGCAAGTGTGTTGGTGGCTGAAAAGGCCAATACGAGATAGGCATGTCCGGTTGCAAAAGGCACAACAGAAAGACTCCTTGGATGGTATATTCTGCAAGGACAGCTACATTAACATCCACATTTACTACACAGCTACTTTTAAAATCTAAACAAAAAAAAAATCCAAGAAGCTTTAAGGCATCACACAAACCTAGTTAGTTAACTCTACCAGTTGAACTGGCCCTGCCTAAAAAGAACCTCTCTGTACCATTGAAGGGGATAAAATCCCTGTGGTCCATATGAGGAATATGTTGGGGAGGACAGTTTGGATTAGTCCTGGCTTAAGCAAAGGCAAACCCACCCTTGGGATTGTTTCTACTGAAGGACTTGGGTGGACTTGGTGGATGATGCAGAGGGATGGGGTAACACTCTGTGTACCTCAAGGGAATTTGATTTTTGGGTCAGAACAGTCCGTGATGTTGAATTGTAGAATATTGTTTGCCGAACGATGCTCCCACTGTGTGCCAGAACTCCCATAAACAATGAGGTATTATGTACATTTTTTTATTTTCTATGCTTTTGATGTTTTCTTTTAAAAAAAAGGTCATGTTTACATTCCCTCCTTTTTCAGTAGCCCCCATCTCATGTGTCCCAGAGGTTTAGTCTAACTGGGGAGTCTCATATTGGATGTGAGTGACATAAATGAACCCGCAATAACTTTTTGTCTGAGATTCCTTTCCTGAGCAGAGCAGGACTGATCAGGAAATGAGAACAGCTTTCTGGCTGCCCCAGCTTTGGGATGGGCCCTGTGCCTGGAGCTGGAAGAGCTCTGGAGGACCACAAGGGCCAGGGATTTGTGCTGGCCTGAGGGGATGGGATGGCAAGGAGGGGCTGCAGAGCTCTCAGGATCTCCTGCAGAGCAGAGCAGGGCACACCTGGAGCCTCCTTTCCCTTTTACCAAGCACGTTCTCCCCCAGCTGGGGCTGAGTCCTCTTGGAGCTCCAGCTGCTGCTGTGCCCAGAGGGGCTGGGGCTGTGGTGCCACTGCCCAGAGCAGCCTACCCTGGGCAAGGCTGTGGGGAGGGAAATGCAGGGCTGCTGTGCAATGGGGAGGGGGTTTAATTCCAGCAGACACTGATGTGCTGCTCAGGGACTCCATGGCTTCTCTGCCTGAGGCTTTCCTGGAAAGGTCTCTCAGGCCTCTGTGCTCAGGGAAGGGCTTCAGGGAGGAGGAGAGCACGTCTGGGCAGGAACCTGCTGAAATCCCCGAGGGACAAATGGCAGTGTCTGCCCCTGCAGGGGACTCAGCCTGGCCATGGCACAGCTGGAGCTGCCTGGCTGGGAGCAGCCCTGTCAGAAGCTGTGGGTGGGCAGGGAGCTGGGCAGGAGGCAGCCGTGTGCCCTGGCAGCAAGGGAGGCCAGGAGCACCCTGGGCTGTGGCACCAGGACATCAAGGACGGGCATTCTCCAGCTCACTGTGGCTGAGGAAAACTGAGGAAAGAGCTGGGATGTTCATAAATTGTATTGAGTTTACTTTTTTTTTGTGGGCAATGAAGAGAAACTTTCTGTGGCTCTAAGTCTCACCAGTTCCAGACCTCCCAAAGAACACAAACCTGAGGAGTTGTGGTTCCCACTCCAGTGGCACTTGGAGCTCCCTCCGTACCCAGAGCACAGAGCTCCCTTGTCCCACAAAGTCCTTGGAAAGGGAGGGATTAAGGACACAGGACAGGCTGTGGGGACCAGTTGCAGGGCATGGTCAGGGCTTTGGGGTGGTTGTGACCCCAGGGCAGGACCCAGCACTTGGCCTTGTTGAACCTCCTCCAAGTGGCCTGGGCCCATGGATCCAGCCTGTCCAGATCCCTCTGCAGAGCCTTCCTGCCCTCCAGCACATCAACACTCCCCCCAGCTTGGTGTGCCCTGGGAACTGCCTGAGGCTGCACTCGATGCCCTTGTGCAGATCATTGAGAAAGAGATTGAAGTGCCCTGAGCCCAGTGCTGAGCCCTGGGAACACCCCTGGATGGAACTCCATTGCCCACCACTCCTTGGGCCTGGCCATCCACACACACGTTTGCCCAGTGAACAGATGCTGCAGAATGTGTTTGATAAAGGTCCTGTAAGCCCAGAATATTGGGATGAGTGTAGATTTAGCTCTGCACAACACAGAAATTCATTCGCTTTCTCTTTTCTTCCCTCTGTGGACTGAGGGATCTTGTGACTTCAGTGTGTGACTCACTGTGTGCAAAAGGCAAAATATGGACAGAATCCGGGGCAGGGAGTGTTTGGGGGATCTTGGGATCTGTGCTTGACAGAGATGTTTGCCATTGGTCTAAGATCATGCAAAGTAGAGACAATGTGGACTTAATACACAGCAGAAGGTTAAGGGTTTCTTTTTTTTATTGAGCTGTGCCTTCCTTTGGTTTTGCTTGCTGGCAATAAATGAACATACCTCTGTGTCTTGTGCAGCTCTTTCTCCAAGCCAAGCAGGTGGGAGTTGGTGCCAAGGAGCTGAAACCTGCAGGTCCAGCCTTGAGTGGAGGGAACTCAGATTTGCCCAAGGCTGCTTTGAGTGCCAGGGGTTTGATGAGGGAATGGTGGGGTGAGGATAGGGATAAAGTCTGATGGATTGTCAGACATAAAGGGTCTTGATTTTCTTATCTATTCAGACTGAATTAGGCAGTGCCTGGGATCACTATCAAATGGAGATTGCTGATGTCAATGTATCAACAGGAAAAAAGTAAACAGGACACAAAAAAGACATCTTTTCTCATGGTTTTATTCTCCCCAGTGCCCTTCCCCCCTGGACTTACCCCCATGCCCTTGTCCCCACAGCTGCCTTCATGTCTCCATCCCTGTGTCCCCATGCCTGCATCTCCACCCCCCAGTCCCCATCCCCATATCCCTGTCCCCACCCTCGTGTCCCCATCCCCATGTCCCTGTCCCCACCCTTGTGTCCCCATCCCCCTGTCCCCACCCCCATGTCCTCATCCAACCCCATGTCCCCATCCCGCCATCACCACCCGTGTCTCCATGTCCTTGTCTCATGTCCCTATGTTCTTGTCCCATGTCCCCACCTCCACATTCCCACCTTCATGACTCCATTACCATCTGTCCCCATCCCCATGTCTCCACATCTCCATTCCCCTCTCCAACCCCACTGGGTCCCTGTGTCCCCACCCTGTGTCCCCATCTCCACCCCCATGTCCTTGTCTCCAACCTCGTGCCCCCATCACTCTCCCCACAACCCCACATTCATGTCCCCATCACCATCCCTGTCCCCACCTCCACATCTCCATGTCCCCATGTCCTCACCTCCACCCTGTGTCCCCTATGTCCCCCCATGTCACCTCATCACCACGACATGTCCCTCCATCCCCACTGCCATGTCTGCCAGCCCATCCCCTGTCAGGTCCAGGCCCCCGGCCACCGCCTGTCCGAAAAAACGCCCCAGGGCCACCACGTCCCCCTGCAGCCTCTGAGGGGGGAGAGGACACCTCAGCCCCTGATGTCCCCTCCCCTGGTGGGGGTCTGCTCCCCCTTGTCCCCAGGTCCCACCTGGCGGGGGTGGAGCTCCACTCCCCCGGGATGCCCCCAAAAGATGTAGACAGCCCCACGCTCCTCGTCCTCCAGTGGGGCCCCCAGAGCCACCTCTGGCAGGTTGTCACCGTCCAGGTCTCCCAGGGTGGCCAGCGACGCCCCGAAACGGCGCAAGGGGTGACCTGGAGCACCATAAAGCTGCCCAGAGGGGTGCAGGGCATCCTGGGGGCACAAGGACATTATGGGGATCCCCTCGGCCAACCCCAATCCCATGGACCTTGGGTGGGGGTCACTGTGGTTACCCCATGGTCTCCAAGCTGGTGGTACCGTGGTGACCCTACATCTCTGGTTGGGGGTCACCCCGGTCTTGCCAGGACTCTGGTCACCCTGGTCCTGGTCACCCTTGGCTGTTGTTACCCCTGATCACTCTAGTACCACATTCCTCAGGATGGGGTCACCCTGGTCACCTTCATTCCACCCTCCCTGGGTCGGGGTCCTCCTGGTCACCCTCATCCCATGGGCTTGGCTTGGGGTTACCACAGTCACCCAATGTCCCTGGCCATGTGCCCCCCCACTTCTGGGGGTTGGTGGTGACCCCAGGGTGGGGGTGCCCCCCTTACCTCCTCCCACCTGTACAGGTGCACTCGTCCTCCCCAGCGCCCATCGTAGTGGCTGGGGGCCCCCACCAGCAGTGCCACCATCCCCCCACCCTGGTCCAGGGCACAAAGGGTGGCCCCGAAATAGGACCCCACCTGTGGAGGAACATACGTGTCAATGGGGGGGTGGGAGCACCCATGGGGATCACGTGTCACCTGGGAGAAGGTGGGGACATCCATGGGGTCCTCCTCCATGGCACAGAGGGCGGCCCTGAATTAGGACCCCACCTGTGAGGGGACACTTGTGTTACGTGGGGGGAGTGGGGACACCCAGGAGTACCCTGTCCCCCATACCTGCTCCCCTTCGAGGGTCTGCAGCACCTTCCAGTTCCCCGTGGCTTCAGGGACCTCAAAGAGGAAGACCCCGCCCACGTAGAGGTGACGGGGGGCACCTGCAGCCACCAGCGCCCGGCCGGGGACGCGCAGCCCGGCCAAGGCGTAGCCTGGGGGGCAGTGGGGCACCAGGGTCACCAGGGTCATCCTGGTCCCCAGGGTTGGGGTCACCTTGGTCACCACGTGTCCCTGGCCTGGGGTCACCAGGGTCAAGGTGGTCACCAAGGTGTGATGACCTGGTCACTCTGAGCTTTGGGATGGGGTCCCAATGGTCACCCTGGGTTAGGGTCACCATTATCACCTGGTTCCTGGTTGGGTCTGAACCCCCTCCATGATCCCACTTCCCACCCGTGCTGAACCCTCCAGCCCAGGGTCTCCCCCCCACAAGACTGCCCCTCCCCCGACTCTCTCAACCCGTGTCCCACACATTCAACCCCTCCCCCACTCCATCCCCCTGATTAACCTCTCCCCCCAATTAACTCCCATTCCCCACACCTATTGACCCCTCCTCCATCCATATAATCCCTCCCCCATCCCTAATCAACCTCTCCCCTCTAATTAACCCCTCTCACCCAGGTACCCCTCGGGCCTGCTCTCCTTTGGGTGGGGGTTGGGCACGAAGGTCTCGTTCTCCTGCAGCTCCAGCAGCTCCAGCAGCCCCCCCGCCCAGTTATCAGCCCCTACAGCCCCCGTCACCCGCCGGCCCTGGGGGGAGGGGGGAGAGGGTCACGTGAGCACAAGGACACCCCTCCCCCCCAACCCTTCTCTCCCCAACCCACCTGGATGACATCAACGCTGATCCCGCTGGAGCACATCTCCAAGTGGAAACTGTGCAGCTGGGTGGTACCTGGGCAGAGGGGACGGGGGAAGGTTAACTAGGGGAGAGGGGACTGGGGGTATCAGACTTGAGGGTGGGGGAGGTGTTAATTGGGGTGAGGGAAGGGCTAATTGGGAAAGAAGGGGTTAATTAGGGTAGCAGGTGGGGTGCAACCCCCAGCCAGTTTTGGGGTTTCTTCCATGTTGCAGTCGGGCTTCTGGGGAGGACGTGTTGACTGGGGAGTGGGGGGTTGCGGGGTACCACCTCGATGTGTAGAAGCCCACGCCTGCAACTCCTGGAAGAGGCCGCGGAGCCGCTCAAAGCTCTTGAGCACCTTCACGAAGCCGGTTCCAGAGGTGAATTGCTGCAGGTAGCCCTTCGTGTCGGGACTGTTGAAGTTGTTCCCCACCTGTGCCGGGAGGGGTGGGCGTTGCTGGGGTGGGGGGTGGATGTTGTCTCCCTCCACCCACCTCGCCCTCCCATCCCGGCAAACCTCAGGATGGGGCAGCCACAAGCCACGCCCACCAGGCCACACCCCAACTATGATCACAACCCACGTGAAGCCAGTCTGCCCAATCCCACCATGGAACCACAATCCACTTGTGATCGTTTGCCACACCCTCAAAAGGCAACCCCTAAGCTGCCACCGACCACGCCCACTCATGACCATGCCCACATCAACTACACCCACCACGCTCAGCTCCACCAAACCCTTTCCCGGCCACACCCACCACCACAACTCCTTGCTGCACCCACCACTGGTCATGCCCACTGTGACCACACCCACCCCAACCACACCTACTTACCACTCCCACCCAATAACACACCCAGTCATGACCATTCCCACAATGGCCATGCCCACACAATGACCACACCCACACAATGACCACTCCCACACAATGGCCATGCCCACACCACTACCAGTCCCACCATAACCACGCCCACACCTGACCATGCCCACCATGTCCAGCTCCATCATGGCCT
>NW_021938709.1:0-2823 GCF_001715985.3 Manacus vitellinus | reverse complement strand
CCACGTGGGCACAAGCTCTGCTGCCCAGGAGGGTCCTGTAGTGAAGGACTTTGCAGATGGCCACGTAGCAGTCATAGGACATGATGGTGAGAAGGGCAAGCTCCGCTGTGATCAAGAAGAAAAGCAAAAAACACCGGTGCAGCTCATCCTGAGTAGGACATGCCCCTGGTGTTCCAGAGGGAATTGGCCATGGCTTTGGGGAGAGTGGTGCAGATGCAGCCCGGGTGTGTGAGGGAGTGGTGGAGCAGGAAGAAGTCCCTGGGGGGTGTGCAGGTGGTGGTGGCAGGCTACGGCGCTGAGGATGAGGCCGTTGCCCAGGAGGGCAGCCAGGGAGATGCCCAGGAAGAAGCAGAAGTGCAAGTGCTGCATCCAGGAGGAGGAAGTGGGGGATGGAGCTGCTGTTGGACATGAGCTTCCTCCGGGCATCAGGAAATGTCCAAGGAGGAAAAGGCCGTGAAAACTTTGGGACAGGTTTCCTAGATCAAACCCATGAATTCCTCTGAGCATCTACCCTCATCCCAAGTATCTGCAGTCACACATATAGAGATTCTGGACTGTAGAAGACAGGCTTAGCATGACTTTAAGATGATTTCTTCTCAATTTTTTGATTTATTTTTCTACTGCCAGGTCTGAGAGGGGCATCGTGGAACCAAAGGAACCCTGAGACATTTCAGAATCCCACATGTGTTGGGTCTGTCTGAGCTGGAGTTCATTTTCTCACTGCAGGCGTCACAGTGCTGTGCTTTGCATTGGGAGCTACAAAGGGGTTAATCACACCAGTGCTTTGGCAACTGCTGAGCAGGGCTGGTGCAGCACCTGCATTGTCAGCTTCGTCCCCTGAATCAGGGGCAAGATCATGGGAGGCGATACAGACAGGTCAGTTGAGCCAAATGGACCAAAGGGACATTGCAGAATATATGGCGTCAGCTCAGCTACAAGAGCTCAGGAAAGGAACAGGAAAGGGGGAAATCCATTTTTTTACAATACATGCCTTCTGAGCGGCTTCTCTGTGTGGTGAAGCCCTGCTTCCCATGAAGTGACCAGGTATCGCTGCTGACAGGAAGTAGAGAGAAAATCTTTTTATTTTCCTCTTCACTTCTGCATGCGCAAACTTTGGCTTTTGCTTTAGTAAAGTGCCTGATCTCAAGGTAGAAATAATTTTCCATCTTATTCTGTCTCTTCTCTCTGGCTGGGAAGGGCAGCAATAGAGCAACTTGGTGGGTACCTGGCATCCAGGTAAGGTCAACCCACTGCAACATTGCAGGCTCTCTTGGAACCAAAGGACTGCTGGGAGACTGGGGGAACTCACGGAATCAAGTGGCCGTCGTGGCACTGCCCTACATCATAGAAGCAAATGTTCCCTGGGAAACTACAGAAACCAGGGACTTAAGGGACATCATTGGGATGTGCGGGACCTCATGGAATTAAACAAACTGTGGGATATCTTTGGAACTTCATGGAATCAAAGGGATAAAACAAAAGAATTAAACCCCATGACCAGAAACCATTGGATCGAACATTTCTTTAATATGCCAGCTGGGGATTCATGGGGGTACTCTGCCATGCATGAATCAACGAATCAGTATAAATTTCGGAGTATAAATACAGTGATACTTGAAAGACCCTCCTCTTCACAAGCAGTCCAAAATGCTCTTACGATTTTAGGGTCAAATAACCTCTTGGACTTTATTCGTGGAGTAAGACTGCCATCTAGCGTCCATTTCTTCTGGGAGGGGCAGTCATTTTCACAGAGTGGTCTTCTCCCTTAGCAGGCCTCGTAGCATCTCTGATTGATCTATCCGACCCCTAAACCCTAAACTAAATGCTTTAGGACCAGCTAAGACGCGGTTTTGATCTGTGCGCAGGGATGGCGGCCGGAGACCGTAGGGGCCGGGGCTGCTCCCTGGGGTGGACGTGCATATTCCTCGAGGCTACCCTCCCGTCTGGTAGGTTCTTCACAAAGCTCTTTTCCCGAACTGTCTTCCCAGCCCTCCCTCCCTCTGGTCCATAAAGTATTCCCTGGGAACACTCATCGCTTTTTTCTTTGTCCAGCCGTTATTCTTTCCTTGCTTTACTCTCTGTCCTTCAGTGATTTCGTGCAGTCCGTCCTTCCCCTTTCCTACTTTTCTTCCTCTCTTCGCTTGGCTTAATCCCGCAGCTTTCCATTCTTCAGTGACTTCACCAATCCACTTCTCTTTTCCGCTCACCTCTCTCCAGCAAATATTAATGGACATTTCAACTACTACACACCTTTATATCTTCTTAAAATTCTTCTCCGTATTGGTTTGACTGCTGCTGTGCCCTTTGTTTTGGGAAAAAATATGCAGTGCAAAAACTCCAGAGGACTGCCTGTTGGTGACGGGAGAGGGTCTTTCCACCGTCCTCTGGGTCTCAGGACCCATCATGGGAACGCGGCTCTGTATTCCTGGGCCCTGGTGGGCACGGACTAATTGACACTGTCGTCTTCAGAGATTTCAGGGGTTTCTCTTAGAAACAAAACTCGGTTAATTGGTTCTAGGGCAGAGCAAATTAACCCCCCTATGAAAACATGTCTTTTCATTCCTACACAGAGCGCAGACTTGCGAAATAATACCTGAGTGCAAAGTGATTTATACAGCACAGGGTTGCGCAAATCTGGGCATCCTGCATTCAGCTTCCATATTCGACCCTAGCTTCTCTTGAGACATCGCCTCCTGGTTACTCTGATCCACTCCAGGCAGGAGCCTCTATTCTCTGGTTCATGAAGATCTTTCTCTTTGGATAGGAGGAGGGGTTCTTGCCTTGCCTGGAGTGTGGAAAAGACAGAGAGTAAAGGTCCGCAAG
>NW_021938708.1:0-2937 GCF_001715985.3 Manacus vitellinus | reverse complement strand
TTCCATACCTTGAGCCCACTTCCCTCACTTCCATACCTTGAGCCCACTTCCCTCACTTCCATACCTTGAGCCCACTTCCCTCACTTCCATACCTTGAGTCTACTTCCCTCACTTCCATACCTTGAGCCCACTTCCCTCACTTCCATACCTTGAGCCCACTTCCCTCACTTCCATAAAGCACCCAAAGTTAAGACATTGGCAGCAGCACCTTGCAGCCAAGTTCTGCTGTTTTCTTCAGGAGAGAGATCAGGATGTTCTGTCTAAAGGCAAGAGTTCCCAAAATCTTGATGTGCTTCTTTCCAGCCCCTCAGGACATAACAGCCTTCAAAGCTGTTTTTAACCAGAAACACCCACAGCTTGGCAGCATCCTCAGGACACATCCAGAGAGGCCTTGGACTTCTCTTGGTGCTCCCAACTTGCCTTCAAAAGCAGGGGCCTGTCACCCCCTCAGACTGGTCACCAAAAGGGGGAACAAGTGGATTTACAGGCATGGACACACCCATGACATTAATCCTGTTCAAACCTCTTGAAGATCCACCCAACACACCCAGGGTTGTGGATGGAGGACGGAGCAAGCACAAGTTACAGCTGTGCAGGAAGGAAAGGAAAACCCAGGCGTGCCTGGAAAGCACTTGGAGCCGCTGCCAAAGCAGCGCTGAGTTGGCCAAGGAACAGCACTTGAGTTAATCAACTCCTCACTCCAGGCCTCTCCAGAGACCTCAGCCAACCTCTGGCATGTGAGAAGGCTCCCAGAAGGACTTAAGGCTGTGCCAAGGCTGAGGAAGAACCCCAGTGGCAGCCCAGCAGGGAGGCAGCTCCCCCGGGGCTCACCTTGATGGCTCTCCTGACGATCATGATGGCATCGTGCAGGGACCGCTCCGTCTCCTCCATGAACTGCTCCGCTCCCCCGCGCAGGATGATCGTGCAGGTCTTGGCCTTGGGGCAGCCCGTGAAGAAGTTGTACCTGCCAAAGGCACGGGGCAAGAAGGGTTATGGGGATGGAGAAGTGGTGCTGCTGCTGGAAAGGATCCACACCAGCACTCAGGGATTCCGGACGGGCCGGATCCGTGACTGAAGCCGTGTCACCCTCACGGCGCCCCATCGGATCTTGGGCTTAGAAGGAGCAGAGCCAGGCAACACACAAGGAAAATCTGGGAAAATCCACTCTCTTCCTGTTGCCAGGGATTTGCTAAACTGGTGCTCCGATTTTCACTTGGCAGGAGTCAGCAGCCAGCTCCAAACAGGAATTCTCCTCCAGCAACAGGAAGGACCCCAGTGTACTGTCCCCAACTTCACCTGCACTGAAGCGAAGTGTCACTATGGAACATCAGATAAATGCCACAATCAACCCCAAAATGTGCTGTTTTTCCATTAGAAATGAAGCAATACCACTGTGCTTTCTACATGACACTGCAGAATAAATATGTGTATTTTAAATGCATATATAAGGGGTAAGATTAGAGGAAATTTCAGCCTCAAAAAGCAGCTTTTGTATACAATAAAAGAATTGGTTTTTAACAACCTTCTTTTCACATGGACCCCTTGAAAGATGCTCCAACCTGCCAGTGCTTTAACCCAAATTCTTCCAACTGCTATTAGAGGGCTGGCAAGGTACTCCAGGTTTACAGCTGGTGTATTTACCTCTCTCCCCCAATCTGAGTCTCCTCAAAGAGTTCACACCGGCCCAGAACATCATCTGTCAGGGCACTGACACTGGTCTGGATGGATCCACCACAGGCCTGCGTGGAACGGAGATAAAGCAAGGAATTACCAACACTGACAACCCAAATTGATTTCCCAGCAGGGTCTCATTCTTTAGGGACAGCCCAGCTGTTTAGCTGATGCAAATCCATCCCGCAGGCCAGATTCAGGAAAACCCCTTAATTTCCCTGCCATCTCAAAATCCTCGACAGCAAAATAAGATTATGCGGCTTCGAAGCGCTGACTCACGGGCTCCGGAGTCCAGGAAACACACAAAGCTCAGGGAAAAAAAAACCAAACTACTCATGATGGAACAGCCAAGAACTAGGGAAAATAAAGCTGTACTGATGCAATGAGCAGACCTTAATCAGAGAAACAAAAGAGCAGTGCAGATGCAATTAGTGCGTGACTGTTCATTCCGTCAAGAACAGCCCTGTCTGTCTACACCAAGTTTAAATAACAACCACACGGGCAAAAATGAAGTGATTATCATTTTAAATGTTTGCAAGGAACAGCGTGTTCAGGCACAGCCTGCTGCCCTGCTTTGGGAATCCCCAGCCTGGCAGTGTTGAAGTGAAACCAAGGAGCTCACCATCATGGTCCGCTTGAGATCCTCCTCCGGCACGCGGCCGGCACAGAACATGTCCCTGTCGGCGAAGTACTGCGTGGCCACGTCCCCGATGGGAAGTTTGGACAGGACAACTTTGGCTCCTGACTTGTGGATTTTGTCTAGTTTGTCATACAGGATGTTCCACTCGGCGTCCACGATGGCCTGGTAATCCTGGCAGGGAGGAGAGAGGGACAATCCCGTTACGAGGGATTGGGAATGTTGCTCTTGCAGCCCTGGGACACGGCTGCTTTCAACACCCGGGGGATTTTAGGCCCCTCTATATTATGCCCAAATGGGGACCTTGGTTTAAATTTGAGGAGGCTCTTTCAGCATTACAGAATCACAGAATCAAGCAGGTTGGAAAAGACCTGAGACAACTTGAGTCCAACCTGTGACCCAACCCCACCTTGTCCCCCAGCCCATGGCACTGATGCCACATCCAGTCTGTCCTTAAACACCTCCAGGGAAGTGACTCCACCACCTCCCTGGGCAGCCCATTCCAGTGTCTGATCACTCTCTCTGTAAAAACCTTCTTCCTAATGTCCAACCTGAACCTCCCCTGGCACAGTTGGAGGCTGTGCCCTCTTGTCCTACTGCTGATTCCTGGGAGCAGAGCCCGACCCCCC
>NW_021938707.1:0-6980 GCF_001715985.3 Manacus vitellinus | reverse complement strand
TGTACCTTTTATTTGATACAAAGCAAAGTCCTGAGAACATGAAAACCTTAAGATGTACTATTCATGCATCCCAGAAGTCTAATATTTCTCAGAAGATCATGACATGCAAGAACAGACTCCAGACTTTTAAAGAAGAGATGTTCTTTTCCAGAAATACTTGAAGAAGAATTTGTTTACTTTTTCTTACATATTGATGTATAAAATAAACCTGTTTGGAAAAGAAACATAGCAATGTAAAATTTTTGAGCAAAGTTTGTCTCATGTCAGAAAAGAAAAAAAGATGAAACATTAATCTAGTTAAAAACCTTGAAATAGATGTTCTTCAATTTAATAGGACCAAAAATTCATGTTCATGATTAAAAGGGTTAAAAGAATAGATCACTGTCTGGTACCCAGAGGAATCCTGACTGTTTTAAACAAGAAATATGACATATTCTTTAAAAGCTAAGGCAGTTATTTCTTATCTTAATATTGTCTTATACTACAAACATGTCCATAGTTTCTACTCGAGCATTGTCTAGGTACTGCTCTACCACAGCAATTCTGTTTCACTTTATCAGTAATATAAGATGAATATTTTTGCAAAAGAAAAATATATTGTCAAAATTAATTGGATTGGAATTAAGAACTGAGTAATAACTTTGTATTTGTAGACATAATTTTAATTTTACATACTCACTTGCTGTCTCAATGGCATTTTACTAAGGTCATAACTGTAAGTTCCTGCATGTCTATTTGTATTTTCATAATGCTATCTCTATTATCCTATCCTCCAAGAATTCCACTAACTGATCAAAAATATAATTAAAGCAGCTGAAGACAGAGGAAATCATCACCACAATATATACATGAGCATATAAAGTTCATGAAACAAAGTATTATTTGCTTGTCTATATATTTTTGCTTTATTTTACTGAACTGAAACATTGTTCACATTTATGAAAGGTGTGAATGATGATAAACTGCCCTTTAAAAAAGTGAGTTAAGCTTTGAAAAATGAGTAACTATAAAATATGTGGTTGATTTTGTTGGGGTTTTTTTGTGTTGTTTTTGGGGTGGGTTTTTTGTTTAGTTTGTCTTGGGGTTTTTTGTTTTGGTTTGCTTTTTTTTTGAGAGGGATATCTTAAAACTTATTGTCTTATTATTGAGATTTTTGCATGGATGACACTTAGGGTCTTGTCAAAAAGAATACAATTTTCTCATTTGGGCCAAAATGCCAAACATCCATGTTCCTACTTACATGAATGTGGCAATTATCTGTTGCTTCTAGTTCATCAGCCATTTAGATGGCTACGTAATGGTCTGATGATATTAGACACCTGAATGGATATTTCATAAATGTCCCTAATGCTCAATTTAAGATGGAAAATTAATACACACAATTTTAAATTAATTAGAGCGTGGGAAGATGAAGGTTTTGTATTGTTTATCCTATTCATCACTGATTTGGATGAAAGAATATAGTATCTCCTCAGCAAATTCACTGATGATAAAAAAATGAAAGGAATGGCCAATACCCCAAAGTGCTGTGCAGCCCTTCAGAAGGATCTAGACAAGCTGGAAGGGTGGGCAAAGCTGAAGCTTCTGAATTCAACAAAGGCAAGTGCAGGACCCTGCACCTATGGAGGAACAACGCTGTACACCAGTACAGGCTGGCAACTGACCTGCGGGAAAGCACCCCTGAGGAGAAGAACTTCGGGATCCTGGTGGACAACAAATTCTCTATGAGTCAGTTGGTGTCAGACCTGATCTTTTCTTACAGTACGAGGGACACTGTTCCCCACTCCCTGCTTTACAATTCAAGAACTTGAGAGATGTGGGGAGATTGATTGCTAGTGAAAACTGAGGCAAAAGATATTTTTGAGTATCTTAGCCTTCTCCACGTTGGTTTTCTCTCATTCTCCTTGCTCAATTATGATGAGGACACATTTTTTTTAATTTATTTTCTGAGCAGTGTACCTGTACAAACTCTTATTATTATTTTTCATATTCCTTGCCAAATTCAGGTCCACTTCTGCCCTAGCTTTCCTGATCCCACACCTACACTTTCAGGCAGCATCCCTACATCCTTGTGTCCCTAGTTCCATTGCCTGGGCATATCGTTCATACATTTTAGGAGGTCTTCATATACCTTTCTTGCATGATTTCTTACATGTGTGAATCAGGAGCTCTTATGCACTTGTGCTGTAAGACAAATGCTCTTAAAGAGCTACCAGCTCTGTTTATTTCCTTTATCTCTAAGGGCAATATCTCAGATTGTTTTATCCACTAATTTCCTACTTAAAGTTCACTTGCCTAAAATTCAAGGTCTTGACTCTATTCATCATCTGACCCTTACCCAGTGACGCACTGCAGGTATGAATAGCACAGAATATCTTTAGTGCAAAAGATAATGTTTCAAATCTGTCCTTCCTCTACCCTACCCTACCCTTCTTAATGTCAGGAATTAAGATGGAATGATCTATGTTAGGAAGCATATATATGTAATTTCACAATGAGAATAGATTGTCTTGAACCAAAACAGATGTAAAACCAAAAGGATAAAACTATCAAATATGTAGAAACTTAATCAGGTTAATTTGATGAGAAATTGAAAATGCACTTTTCCTCTATGCCTTTATATACTGTGACTCAGAAGTGTTCCAGGTAAATAATGAATTATTCTTATTTGCAAAACAGTAGCACAAACATAGTCTTTACCAAATCAGATGATATCTGAAAAAGAGTAAACAATAGAATAGGGAAATATCATCAGAAGATTGGTAGAGGATGATGTTGCCTACGAAAAGCCCTCAGATGGTCTACCAGCCTCAATGATCTTCTGGGTACAGGTTAGATGGGAAAAGTATAGAAAACTTTCAGCAGAAAAAATATTCTAGTCATTCTCTATCAAAATGGAGATTTAGAGAATTTTCAAAATCTAGTAATAAATTCCTATACAAACTTTGGAAAGCTATTCTTTTAGACAAACAAGTTGGTAAGTTTGGAAGTGGCAGGTTCTGATTTAGAAATCAGAAAAATTCATTCCAATAGGTCCATAAAAAGCTTAGGCAAGGACATGTCTAATGCTTACAGAATCAGAGGATATCCCTCCAATATTCCTAACCTAGGGTTTGCGAATGCTGGTAGAGGATCTCAGTAGGCAGCCTCTGAAGTTCTCTCTAGTTACTGCCATAGTTATTTATCTTAGTACCACATTCAGTGGTCTGATGCACATTTCTAAATAAGAAGCACTTATTTCTGATGCATCCTATCTTTGGATATTAGTGAGTTGTGATGCTTGGGCAGCAGAAATTGTATACCAAGATTTCTCCTTTTGTTTTGAATGCACAAATAAAGCCCCTCAAAGTCTGCAGTCAATTTTTTTATCTCACATCACCAAAGAATGCATGGCAATCTTGTCTCACACAATAACACAGTAAAAACACCTATGCAGACACATATGCAATCAACTTCAACATTTTACAGTGCTATTTAACCCTTTACTATGCATTAGTATACTAATAATTAATTTTGTTCTTTTCATGTGTGTAATCATGTTAGGTAATTGAGTCCCCTAAATACTTACTTTACACCCAATAGCTAATACAAAGGTTAAGATAATCACATAATTCAGAAACTGGAAACCTGTAAAAAATATTCACTTGGAAAGTTATTTCAAATTTGTGGAGGAGAAAGCATTACAAATAAATGTAGCCTTAGCTGTGGCAATATAACCCTTGTGAAACAATACCAGTATTACCCTCAGGCAGACAAGTTCACCTCAGTAATTTGGAATTTTCCAGCTAAGTTCTTTAAAGCCAGCATAGTCTGAGACTTCACAGTGTGGTTAGTCATCTTCATCCTAAGACATTTTGTTAGTAAAAGTATCATGGGTTGCTACTGTGGGAAATCTTTTTTACAGTAGAGAAAAAAAGAAGATACACAAGTAATTCCAGAAAACATCAGCCTAATGTCAATACTACCCTGAAGTTTGTAACTGAATAATAAATGAGATACAGGAGAACAGTGAACTATTAATATACTTTTAAGTGTGATACTATGAATAGATCCTAAAATATATTGGAGAAAAGTAGGAACAATGCTTACTGCTGTCCTCTGTGCGATAAATGGGAGGACAGTTCACAACAGGGAGAGTACAGATACGTCAGAATGTATAGTCTGCTAAATTGTGATACTCAGATATGTTTAAGCAGTAATACAGCACCGTACTAAAATGTAGAGTTTCTTTGCCATTTATTCTTCTAAAAGATGTAGACATAGCACTGCAAAGGCATAATGGAGCAGGTGACCAAGATTACGCAGTTTTCTCTGGGGTTGGTGCAAGTTCAGGTTTCTTGTTCCTGTTTTAGTTTCCAATTCCCAGAACAGGATTGGCTGTGTATATTTATGAAATCTCAGTGTCTCTGGAGAGAAGTCATAAACTGGGTCAACCTGACGCTATAAAGTGATTAACAAGGAGTTAATAATTTTCTTATTCACTGTTCCTCATTATCACATTGTATTCCACAACAGATTGTAACACACTGAAGTGATGACACTGCTTTCCTATATCAACAGTGTGAAATATAAAAACACAGAATATCTGTACCTTGGGAATGTGAATGTGAGGAACAGAATGATGGCTGGGGTCCAGTTTCAGTGTTGAAGTGTTATGACAAATAGGTTAACAAATCTGAACTAATGAGGTAAGCCTGTCTCCTGGCCAGCATTAATGAAAGGGTTGTTTTACAGTGTAGTTAGTTACTGCAAGGTGAACTACACAGAGAAACCATATACATCTTGGCAACAACTGTATTATTTCATGGATACAGTGTTGAGGCATTACTTACTTTAGATCTCCAGTTTTATTCATTTTTCTATGTAAAGTACATTCAACAGCCCAGAATGCTTAATGGAATACAAACAAAAAAGAGTTGTGAACTATAAGACTGCACACAAAGTGCATTTCTATAGCTTCTGACAGAGTCATGATCAGCCACAGAGTGCAGTTTGAGTGCTTCATGATGCTAGCAGAATTTCGGTTTAAATGCAGATCTTTGTTGCCCAATGTTTTGATACTTGTTGTATTACAGGAAAATAGTACACTAGTTTTTAATTTGCATACTTCAGAACATCATACAGCACAGGTAAGGCAATATTCTTACTAAAAGCACTTTCTTTGTGCTTGTGTAATATAGACTCACACAAGTGGTGTACAGTATGCAGTGCTTCTATTCTGTATACACCTTAAGCTATCAAAACTTTTACTGTCCTTTGACACAGCTTTATTTTGTAAGGCAAAAGACAAAACAGTGATCAAATAAAGCTAAGTGGTTTCCCAAGCCTATATTATGAGTTTCTGACTATAGGGATACAAACTCAGCCTCTAATTTAAAAAATGCATGACTACATCTTTACCAGCTAGTCCTTGTGTGTTCATCAGGGTGGAGAAATTTTAATCCCATCTCAATACCTTATTTTTATTGCACTTTATATGTATAAAAAAAAATGACTCTACATTAGTGATTTCTTTTTTCATATTGATTTTTGAATCCTACTCTCACCACTGTGATTCAATCTAGATCTTCAATCAATTACTTGTTAAGTCTATTTGTTTACTTTTGTCATTTATGTGCTAGATTTTCAACTAGAACGCGCTGACCTACAGTAAATCTTAAAATGAAGAAAGAGTTTTTTAAAAAATTTACTTAATTTAAAAAACAAGATTCACCTTAAAAGACCAAGTCCACTGTGTTCAGCTTGTCATTTGACTTCAATTTACTACTCAGATCTTAATCCTTATTCTGCAATTTTCTTAGAATTTTTTTTCTCTTGCCAGTGTTTACTTTATCTGGAAGTAGTACCTGTGCATATGTTAGTACTTCTTGCTTTAACCATGACCTCAGTTCTAAAGCAAATTCTTATTGCCATAATATATGTTTTAAAAAGATGTTTTCCTTCATACTGGGCCAACATTTGTTCAGATATTCACTGACTTTTACTCCAGTATGAATTCTAACAATAATGAATTGTGAGCTACTACTTCACCCTTTTTGAAATGCAGTAATAATTCACAACAATTAGGATAGTAAGTTTATAAAATTTATTAAATTATATAAATTAATATAATCTATGTATGAGAATCATTCATGTAGCTATACATCATTACTGATTATAATCAAGAACACTCAGAAAATTATTTTGCTTCAAATGTACCTTTTCTATTTGCAAGGTAAGTTGTACAAGATTCCTTCCATCAAACTTAAAGGTCCTTTGGAACCTGAGATTAAATCTGCTGAAGTCAAAATTACTATGTAAGAATTATAGATTGTTTTCCACTGGTAAAACTATAGTGCCAGAGAAAGTGTGATACAATATATATAATTGAATTTTTAGTATAACTGTCTTGGAGGCTAATAAAAGACTAGTTATGTCAGCATGATTTCAACTACTGGATATTTATCTATCGTCACTGCAGCTGTATAAGAGATAGGCCCAGATCACACAGATGCTGCAATACTGCAGACATTTTTGGAAATTATTCCTTCAGCTGTTCCTCCAGCAAGATATTTAGGATGAACAGAATTGGACACTATGCAAAATGCTTTTACTTTCACTGTAGTTCTAACAGAAAATTACTGTTAACACACTGAAGATTGCAAGACCTTTCCTAATTAATAGCAATTATAATAATAAGAGCAATAACTTTAAAATACCTTTCCTCACTGTCTTCTTAGTCCAAGAAATGAAACTTTTGACTTTATAATTTCATATCCTTGAAACAAATAAATCACTTTTTCTAAAGGAATGTACACATTCTTTGTTGCAAAGGTCTTTTCCTTCCTTAATGGGCTTACAGTCTTCACCAATTTATATTTCTGATGAGCCTGTAAAATCCTTCATTATACGTCCTCGTCTCACACAATCTTCCCTTCATTTTCAATATACTTACCAATTTTTCTATCATTTGCAACTTGAGGTTAATCTATTGGCTTTAG
>NW_021938706.1:0-1096 GCF_001715985.3 Manacus vitellinus | reverse complement strand
GCTCCGCGTCCCCGGCGCGGTCCCAGCGCCGTAGAGTCACCGCCGCCTGGAGCCCCGTGCGCGGCGCTCATCGCCCTCGGCTCAGCCCGGAGCAGCGGAGCGAAACCACCACCAGCAGCAGCAGCAGAACAATCACAAAGCAGGTGCCGCAGGAACTGCGCGCACTCCCCCTCCGCGGAGAACCTTTTCTTTCCAGCACCCGCCACGAACCTCCTCACTGAGGAGGTATCGGCAAAAAAACCAACAACGCGGCTTCATGCTCTCCTAGAGATACGAAATAGAATTGGTTTAAATTAACCAAGCATTCGAGCATGTGCAAATTAAACACGTTATTCCGTCCAGCTGAGCTTCATGTATTGCACCAAGCTTGCCCTGACGTAACCCCTGTGCTTCATGAACGATTTGGCACCTGTAAGACCTTACGCACAACTTCTAATGCTGCAAACTACAGAAAGTTTCAAGCAAATAAACACGTACAAAAGAGCTGGGTTTTGAGCCATTGGGCTTCATGACTCCAAGATTTCTGTGCAATCGCGAGAGCTATCTTTCCTTTTTTTAAAAAAGAGAGAAAGCTGAGAACCCCACTACTAGGTGGAGAGGAACACTAAGTATCACTAAATTCGCTTAACCGTCTATGATTTCCCCCTCTATTTACTCAGCACCTACTGGATCCTCGGCCAACAATCCAGCGGATGGACACCCGGCAGCAGAGGCCGGATTTCATCTCACACTCGTCCAATTCCACCAAGCTTCGTAAGAAACTACCAAAACAGGGCAAAACCCGCCAACCCTGGGCAGCCTCTTTGCCAAAAGCCAGGAGCGGCAACAGGTTTCCACTTCCACACAGACAGGCATCCTCAGGCTGACTCGAGGGCACTTTCCCTACTCCTGCTCACGAGGAGTTTACCCAGAAGCGCAGGGACGGTTGTCAGAACACCGTGAAAGCCTTGTGTCCTAGAGCAAAGTCGCGGCGGGGGAAGGAAAGCACCGCTTTATTCGCGGTGCCGCGGCGCTTCACCCTCGCTCCCGACCCGCTCCTACCGAGCGCCTCCGCGGCTGCAGCCCGGGACACAGCCTCCGCAGGGCTGACAGCAAA
>NW_021938705.1:0-1079 GCF_001715985.3 Manacus vitellinus | reverse complement strand
GCTCCCGCCCCGCTACCCGCGGCGGCCGGGGACGAAGGCTCTGCCCCGAGCTGGTGTGGCCCTGCTCACGGTGAGGGGACAGGGAACAGGCGCTAGGTTGGTCAGAGAAGGTTTTGCGCGGAGTGGGAGACAAGAAGCTGAGGGTCGGGTGGCGATGGGCGTTGTCTCGGGCAACCAGCAGGCACCTCCCGAAGGAGAGAGGGCAGGAGAGAAAAGATGGGGAGAGCTTCTGGAAGACGGCCTGTGTGAGGGACATGTCTGCATCCCCCGTAGCTGATGCCGTTCTTGGCATGAGGGGATGTCCGGGGACCCGCTGCCCCGCTCCCGGTGGGGGTGCAGCGGCCCCGGCCACACCGCCCTCCCCAGCCCGGAGCCCCCGCCCCCCTCTCTCTCCCGCCGCGCCCGCCCGGCCGAGGGCTTTGCCACCCCTCTGAAAACGGCATTCTTCTCGAGGCGAGATCAGTTTACAAGTAATTTCCAAGTTGCAAACCTTGCATACAATTTTTTTTTCTAAGATAAAAGACCGGGTTTTTTTAAATTTTACAGTTCACCCCCTACGCCGAGGGCTTGTGATAGACTTTTTTTTCTTTCACCTTCGTTTCTGTTCCCTCCTTAGTGAAATAATTTGTTCGCAAAAATGAAGTGGTTATTTCGGTGTCTTTTGGAGGTATTTCGGGTAAAACTACATCATTGTGATCCCGCGGGCCGTGGCCTGACACGGACGTCTAAGCACAACTTCCCAGTGTCCGTGAATCTACAACGCAGAAAAAAACAGAAGCTTTTCCACCTAGAGAGAGGAAATCTGTCCATTTCTTCCACACTTTTTTTTTTAATAAGGAAAATTAGTAAAATTTCAGACAATTTAAGGGAACCTTCACAGTCACTTCACAAAATCACAGTCTGCACCCCTTCAGAGTGGGATTTATAACCAGTGAAAGAGCACATGTACTCTTCTCTTGTTATGGTCGCTGGGAAGACGTAGTAGGTCCGTGGAAGTTCCCCGTTTGCGATCATTTTTTATTCTTAACTGAATAAAGAGAAGGACGAATCTTCTATTATTATTATTATTATTATTATTA
>NW_021938704.1:0-1549 GCF_001715985.3 Manacus vitellinus | reverse complement strand
CTTCCCCCACCCCCCGAAAAAACACCGCCCCACACACGTTAATGAGAACAAGTGTGCCTATATCCTGTTGTTATATGCACCGGCAGCGGAGACGGGGAACGAGAGACGGGCGTGTGCGCGGGGGGCCGCTCCCCCACCCCGGCCGCACTTCAGGCGAGAGCGCGCAACTTAACAGAAAAGCCGCGTCCTATTCCCTGCCCCTGCCCCCCCCTCCCGCCCCGTGCGTCGGCAAAAATACGCACTCACGTGTATGTCGCTCGCACACACGGCCGCAGCCCGGGCCGCCCCCGGTAACCCCTCGAGGCCAGCCCGCGAGACCGGGCGGCGTGACAGGCGCCGGCCCCCGCCGCGCGCACGCAGCCGGAGCGGGGCAGGGGCCGTTTCCCCGCCGCCTCACATTGTCTGCCGCAGCGAGCGCGGCGCCACGCCACCGCAACAGAGGCAGGAACTGAGCACTCGAGCAAAAAGACTTTTTTTTTTTCGTCCTTTTTTTAAAAAAAAAAAAATTGCTAAGAAGCTTGCGCCTTTTTTTTTTTTTTTTTTTTTTGGTATGTGTATGTGTGTGCAAACTTTCCCCAAAATGGCGGAAATTGGGAGATGATTATATTTTAAATATCTCTCGCACACAATCACACAAAGTGCAGGAGCGAAGGAAAATACAAACTCTCCGCTGCGCGCTGGAGAGGCCTTCGCACACGGGCAGCCACGGCACATTCAACCGGTATATCCCGGCAGCCGCCACCTCTCGCCGCTTCCGACCAAAAAACCCGGAGCTTTTTCGCACCCCACTCCGCTGCGCATTGCCCCCT
The DNA here is from genome assembly GCF_001715985.3 of Manacus vitellinus. Lineage (NCBI taxonomy): Eukaryota > Metazoa > Chordata > Aves > Passeriformes > Pipridae > Manacus > Manacus vitellinus. Next base: position 740 of record NW_021938704.1, on the reverse strand, counting down.
TGCAGCTCGCACTTCTCCCCGTCCTTCAGCCTGTGCGAACAAAGAGCGCGGTTGGGGAGGGGGGGCTCGGTGGCAGCGAGCCCCTCCCTCGCTCCGTTACCGCCCCGCCGGCGCTCGACACGCATCTGACGCACACCCGTGCCCCACTGCCGCCCCCCCGCCGCCGGCGCGGCACCGCATACTTTTCCAAAGCGCGCGGTGCCCCGCTAACGTGTCATTAAGGAGCAACTGAGCAAAGCTCATTGGTGATGGGGCAAGTCTGCAAATGTCTTCTCCCCTTCCTCCCCTCCCCCTTCCCCACTTCGGAACCCCTCCCCCCCCAAAAGAATGCCCCAAACACATTTCACAGCTCCCTCCCCCGTATATATATATATATATGTGTACTACACATACTTGCGTGCGTGCCTGTGTATGTATATAAATATTTAGCGCATATATATATATATACATGTACTCCCTTCATGTGTTTGGGAAGAGAAAAAGAAATACCAGGCACCTCTCTCTTTCTTTTGTTCCTCTTTCACACTCGTACACTTATGATTTAGTGAGATCCCCGGTGCCTCGGCCGCTCCCCAGCCACTTGCGAGTCACTTGCCCACTTTCCCCGGCATTAACTTCCATCCTTTCTGCTCGAGGTGGTGGGGGAGAAGCCCCCCTCCCCTTCCCCAGATACGTTTCGTAAGGGAAGGAGAGGAGGTGCGTCTCTCCCTTTATCTCTCGCGCTCTCGCTAACTTTCATC
>NW_021938703.1:0-1447 GCF_001715985.3 Manacus vitellinus | reverse complement strand
TCAGGCAGAAAAAGAGAAGACTGAAGAAACCTTATAGAAGCCTTCCAGTACTTAAAGTGGGCTTATAAAAGAGAGGGAGAGGGACTTTTTACATGGGCAGATAGTAATAGGACAAATGGAAGGGTTTTAAAGCAAAATAGAAGAGATTTAGTTTAGATGTTGGGAATAAATTCTTTCGTGAGGCACTGGCATAGGTTGCCCAGAGAACCTGTGGGTGTCCCATCCCTGGAAGTGTTCCGGGTTAGATGGGACCCTGAGCAACTTGATTTTGTAGGTGGCATCCCTGCCCATGGCAGAGGGGGCGAAACTAGATGATCTTTAAGGTCTCTTCCAACCCAAGCCTTTCTATGATTTTATGATTCTATCATAATACTGGAGAAAAGGTCCCATGCTGTGTATTGGTCCTTCTCTATTTTTCCCCTTAAAACAGACCATTAGAATAGAGGAATTATACAGATAGTTTTGCAACAAAATATCAATAGTTTCACACTGATAATATGTTGGGTTTAACCTCGTGGTGTTAAGCTATGGTTTGAGATTTGGATCTTGAACCAACTCAAGAAATTAAAGCTTTCTAATTTAGTCTGATTGAAAACTGCTAATACTCAAAATCTTTTCATGTGGAAAAGGAGGAAACACACTCTATAAATGCAATAATTTATTGGTAGTATAATAGAAATCTTAACATTGTAACCTAAGACCTGTTGTTAGTCCACATCTAATTGTTTTAGAAAGACAAAAAATATTTATATGTAGAATAAAATATTTGATAATAATAATAGTTCAGTGAGAATTTTTAAATATATAAGTCCCGGTTTCTACCCATTTTCCTGATTTTATGTTTACCTTTCCATGACCCTTCTGGGTTGTAAAATCGATTACTTAATTCTGGTGCTGATAGTGGTTTGCTACAAGTAATCTACATCTGGGGTTTTCATGGGGAAGTAGCTAAAGCTGATACTCTTTTTCTAATTCTTCCTTGCTCCTTCCTTCTGCTTTCTTACATGCCTTATATTCATCTAGGTCCATTCCTATATGTTTTCTAACATGCTTTTTAAATCTTGCTTTTTCCATTTGTTCGTATCTCCAAGTTACATCTCAATATATATATTGGCTTTTGTGGATATTAGATGCTGTTAGATATCCAAGTTCTCTTTGTTCCTCCTAAAACCAAGCCAGTTTTGTCTAGCTCCAGTCTGCATTTTTTTAATTAGCACATGGAAAGTTGCTTATATACAAGAAGTCTCATGTCCAGCTTGTGTCCTATCCCTTCTCATCCTATGCCTGTATTCCAATGTGCTGCATCCTGTATCTCCTGATATGAGGACACCTCCTGGTATGAGCTCTCTGCTCTCACACGAGGCTTATATTTCTCTATACTGTAACTCTATGTTTGAGTAATAAATACCACATTCTAGAACAACTACCTGTTACTGTCATCTATATA
>NW_021938702.1:0-1712 GCF_001715985.3 Manacus vitellinus | reverse complement strand
TCAATCTTACCATCCAAGGAGATGAGGCTGCCTAGGTAATTAAACTGCTGGACTGATTTGAGTTCTGATTGGCCAATGGTGATGTGGGGATGATGGGGGACTTCCTGAGGTGCAGGTTGATGGAGAACCTCTGTCTTCCCTTCAAAGTAGGTTTGAAAACCATTCTACAGATTCTGCAGATTCCTCTCCCGAAACAATTTGGCACCATATTATATACTTACTAGTAAACTAAAACACAATATGGTTATGTCATGGAAGTAAGAGTAATTACACTCATTTTTTTCACCTAGTTTGCTTGATAACCACAAGGTGAAACCATACTGAAGAATTCTGTGTAAATTTGTCACTGAAAGACCAGGGCATTTAGTGGAGCAAGTGGCCTGGAAGGATGTTTACCACTTCAGGAGATATGTGCTCAGCATTCCCGTAATCAGAACTCTCTACAGACTCAAAGCATGCTTCACTCTGCAATTATCTTTTCTCTTCCTTGAAATCGATATAATTTGGTGGTATCTTTCTGCCCCCACCCATGTATACTGCAAAGTCTCCCTTGTTCTGCTGTCATTTTAATAAGGTAATATGGAAACAACTTCATCCACAGCTCTAATTCCAGCTTACATATTGTAGCAGTTTGAGCTACATTAGAAATCTAAAATCCAACTTCCAAGCTTCCCCCACCCCTTCTCAACAATTTATCCTAACACCGGAGAGAAACTTTCAGGCCAGAGGCTTCTGTAGGGGAAGGGGGAAGTATATACATTTATTTACACAAATAAATACTATACAAACTAAAGGCAACTATATATATATATATATTACATTACTATCAGTCAGTCCTTTCAAGCCCCTCCTTTAACTTTAGTCCAGGAGCAGCCTTTAAGGCTGATATGTAACACAGTCTTTTGCTGTGGGAGTGTTCTGGGCTCCTGAACACTCCCTCCTCACCAAGTTCCAACAGTTGTTTGTTGTAGTCTCTCCTCCTCATGAAGTCCGAGAAGATAGCTTTGAGTCCTTGCTCTCCTGTTGCTGGTGATCTCTCCTTCTTGGTGTCTCACCTCGGTTTGTGAGCTGCTGTAGTGTAGCTTAGCTTATCAAGCATCCACATCCTGGAATCTTCATTCCTCCACATCAGTTCTCAGCTGCCCCTGGTCAGCTTCGGCAGTCAACTCTTGAGCTCTCTTGGCTTGTCTCCAATTTCGCCTGGGACTCTTCTCCCGAGTGCCGGGCCTACTTCCACAGCCCAGTCTCTTGGCTCAGCTTCAAGTTGAGCCTCTCCTCCACTTACAGTGGAGAGAAAGAAAAGCCTCCCTCTACAGCTTCACTGCAGAAAAGGGGGGGGAAGAGAGGGCTTGGCTGCAAAGCCTGCCTCTCTTGTCTTACCTCAGGTGCTGTGAATCTCTTCCTTCACAGCACACACTCCAAATGCTGACTCTAATTCTAGCCAAAGGCTGAGCTGGGGGGTCGCAGGGCTCCTCTCTCCCCCCCCGGAGGGGAAGAGAGGGAGCCCAGCCACCCCCTGGCCTTGTCCGCCTACACGCAGCAGACACCAACAGCAAAACAACCAAGACTGCAATGCCAACCATTTCCAGTGCTGTGATATATAATTTTGAGCAGAAGCGAACAACATGGACAGTGATCGGCGCTCCAGGGAACACTGCCCTGGCACCCAATCACCTCTGAGCCCCCCCAGCCTCTCAGGGGGGGCCAATTTC
>NW_021938701.1:0-16291 GCF_001715985.3 Manacus vitellinus | reverse complement strand
AAAAAAAAAAGAACAACAATTGGTAATTCATTAAGCTTTACCATCAGTTAAGCCTAGAAACCCGACTTCACCAGGGCACAATGTGACAGAGCTGGAGGAGCAAATCTTACCAAAGAGGCATCCCTGCTTTTGGGGCAGAGAGTGAAGCAATCCCATTGACCCATCTACAGAGTGGGGTCGTATTGCCATCCTATGCCATGGAGGATTTCAAATGCCAAATTCATACTTTTGGGAGAAGTGGTGGTGATACTGAAGTCCTGAATGGTAGGGACCAGGCATCTTATATACAAATGAGGGTTATCAAGAGTTTTGATTGCAACAAGTTTTGCACAAGGGCTGAACAGAGCAGTGTTAATATCACTCCATCATCTGCCTGGCTCAGGCAGAGGTCAGGGGCCTCTGCTGGATAATCTATCACCCCCTCAGCAGATTATCATGCACACATTGGTCCCTTCAGCACATATCTCAGGGATTTATGCCTCCTTCTTACAGTCAGGGCTAAATGACTTTGTTAATTACAATAATAGAACTCAAAGGTTTATCTAAATCAAATCACAATAATAATTTTTTTAACACACAATAATTTAGTTCAGTAAATATGAATGAAGTTTCCTTAAATTAGATGAGAAAGAGAGAACATCTGTATCATCTCCTATAGCTGGAAAGTTCCTTTAGAGATTAAATGACCTGGTTTCATTAGAGATTAACTGCTCTGTTGACGTTAAGGGAAAGATCAACATATTCCAAAGGCTCCAGCTTTTCTTGTAGTTCCTACCTCATGCAAGGCTTCCTACAAAGCAGAATCTTTAGCAGTGTGTTTTCCAGTTTGGGATTGCTGAAAATCAGAACAAGGGAATGAACACCCGGAAAAGCATACACATACATGAATACAAAAAGCATCATGGCATTTTCATTCTTCATTGAATAAATGAGAGTCAAGATCAAACATATAAAGTTGATGCTGTACATTATGAAGAAGGAGAGAATGGATTTCATGGCTTTGATGTGGGCATCCATGCTGAGGTCCTTCATGGAGTTTGTCTGCATGTTGTGTTTGTGTCTCCAGAGGGAAAAGAGAAGGAGAAGGGCTGACAAGATGACTGCTGTGAATGAAATAGCATATCCAGAACCAATGATAAAATAATGGGGGAAAAAATGTTCTTCTGTGCTGATACTTGCTTTCCAGATCCTTCCCTTACTGGTGAAATTGAGGTTTTTACAGAAAACTTTATCAATGGTATCGTAGACAATGATTCCGATAACCAGGGAGAAAAGCACTGACCCCAGCAAGAGGCAGGGCACCATCCTGTCAATTTTTACTTTCAGGTAGATGAAGAAGGTGTTCCTGAAATTGGCAATTTTTATGCAATAAAAGACACAAAGACAGGCTGAAACCCACAAGTTGGAAAAATTTAGAAAGCTCTGAACACTCCCAACAAGTTCAAATATGGGATGAACATGAAGATAATTTGGATAAATTAGTGAGAGAAAGAAATATACCCAAGAGATGCACAAAAACCAAAACCTGGAGCACCCCAAAGCCGTCAAGATCTTCTCATTAGAGTTCAAGGTTTTCCTTTTGATCCAGGCCATGCAAATCACAGAAACAATGAAAGCATTTATCCACATGCCAGCAAATGTCTCAAAGGTGACAACGGCCACAGCTGTGGCAGCGTATGAAGTGACATTGAATTGCTCTGGAGAGAGGCAAGCTTCCATCCTGGGAGCTGGGAGCAGTGCTGTGCTGGACAAGGGGCTGTTGCACCAATACCAAACACAGGTCAGCGTCTGCTGTTGCCTGAGTGTCAGGTGTGGAAAGAGGAGCTTTATAGAGCTGCTGGGGGGGGGATTTTGGTGGCGCTTGTCTTGAGAGCAGGGCAGGTGCAGGGATGTAAATGTGCTGGGTATCCCCTTACCTGGTGTCAGTGTCAGTGTGCAGGATTTGCATGTTGGTTCAGGAGGGCTGTGTTGGGTGGCACAGAGAGTGGAGATGTTTTTGTGCAGAGGACAGGGTTGTGATTTTGTGGGTGACACATGTTTGATCCCTGTGAGGTTTTGGGATCTGGGTTCTTCTGTCCCCTGCCCACCAGTGATGCTCTTGGTGAGCAGGGTGTGCTCTCAGCAGAGCACAGTCAGGGGAGTCACTGTGCTCTTTTATCCAAGAGTCCAGGAACTACAAATTTTATGTGAGCTGCTGTAACTGGAATTCCTTTTAATCCTTCACAGGCATTGAAATCCATGTGACTTTTCCCCATGGTAATGCCTGGGGATAAAGTGAAGAGCACAAAGTGAGGAGGCATTGAAAGGAAAGCTGGATCTTTTTTTTCGGGGGTCAGGTTTAAGCATATGCAGGAAAAGGGTAAAATTCATCCTGAAATTAATTTGGTTATTGCCATAAGGGATTAAAGGAATTGTTTTTACAAGTCCACCAGCAAGCAAAGGAGGGCCCCGGAAAATCTGCATCCTTTATTGGATGTGAGCGGAAACATTGCCAGAAAGGATGAGGAGAAGGCTGAGATACTTAATGCCTTCTTTGCCTCAGTCTTTAACAACAGTCAGGGCAGTTGTCCTCAGGGTACTGAACAACCTGAGCTGGAAGACAGAGACAAGGAGCAGAAAGAAGTCCCCACAAACCAGGGGGCAGCTGCTGTGCCCCTACACACTCCCAAGTCTGTGATGCCACATGAGATCCACCCAAGGGCACTGAGAAGTTTCTTTCCCCGGCTTGGCCCATTCTGTGCTTTCTGCTCTGGTGTGTTGTACCTTGGAGAGGTGCCCTGTTCAGTGGGTAAGAAACTGTCTGGATGGTTGGGCCCAGAGTGGTGGTGAATGGAGATGCATCCAGCTGGTGGCCAATCAGCAGTGGTGTTTCCCATTGCTCAGTTTTGGGGCCAGCTCTGTTTAACATCTTTATCAATGACCTGGACGAGGGGATCGAGTTCACCCTTAGGAGATACCAAGAGTTGTGGGACTGTTGGTGTGTGGGAGGGAAGGAAGGCTGAGCAAAAGGGATGTGGAGAGGCTGGATCAATTGACTGAGGCCAATAGAGCGTGAGGTCTGACAAGGCCAAGTACAGGGTCCTGCAGTTGGGTCCCAACAACCCCCTGCAGCACTCCAGGCTGGGGCAGAGTGGTTGGCAAGCTGCCTGTTGCAAAAGGCCCTGGGGGTGCTGGTTGGCAGTGGCTGAACACGAGGCAGAGTGTGCCCAGGTGGCCAAGAAGGCCAATGGCACCTGGTCTGTGTCAGCAACAGTGTGGCAGCAGGAGCAGGGCAGGGACCGTCCCCCTGTGCTGGGCACTGGTGAGGCCTCAGCTCAAATCCTGAGTTCAGTTTTGGGCCCCTCATGACAAGAAAAACATTGAGATGCTGGAGCGAGTCCAGAGAAGGGCAATGGAGCTGGGGAAGGGTCAGGAGCACAAATGTGATGAGGAGCAGCTGAGAGATCTGGAGGGGCTCAGCCTGGAGAAAGGGAGGTGCAGGGGGGACTTTATTGCTCTCTGGATCTGCCTGAAAGGACGCTGTAGCCAAGTGTGTTCTCTCAGGCCGCAAGGACAGAACAGGAAGCAACAAAGTCCAGATGAACCATGGGGATTTACCTTGGATATTGGGAAAAATTGCTTCACTGAAGGGCTGTTCAGGCATTTTTGCAGTCGTCCAGTGCATGCACATGATAGCCTGGGGTCTTGGCTCCATGCCTGGGGCTCCTGCCATTTCCTGCCACCCAGAGCACAAGCTGCAGCTCTCACTGTAGCTGCACACTGAGCTGTCTGCGCTGAACATATTCCTCAACTATTTCATGTACAGATACCCTGCTGTGGAGGGTTGACCTTGGGCAGCTGTCAGACACCTACCCAGTTGCTCCTACTCTACCACTTTGCATAAAGGGGTGGTGAAAAATAAGATTGAAATAGTCATGGGTCGATATAAATACAGGGATATTGCTCACCAGTTACTGTCACCGAAAGAACAGACTCAACTAGGGAAAAAACAATTACATTTATTTGAAAATAAAGTGGTGAGAAACAAAGACTAAACTAGAACCCTTTGCCTCTTCCCCCCATTCATTCCAGGCTCAAGTTCACTCCTTCATTCCCAGAGTCTCTACCTCCTCTCCTACAGCAATGCAGGGGGACAGAAAATGGGGTCTGCAGTCAGGTCCTATTGAGCTATCTCTAATCCGGCCTCCTCCCGCTCTTCTCCTGCTCCAGCGTGGGCTGCAGTTCTTCAGGATAAGGTGGTTCCAGAGTGGCCTCTGCATGGGCTGCAATCGTTCAGGATACACCCACCACACCTTCTCTGCCATGGGGTCATCCATGGGCTGAAGGATCTCAGCTTCTTCATGGACTTGTGTGGACTGCAGGGGCACAGCTGCCTCACCATGGTCCTCTCCATAGGCTGCAGGGGAATGTCCACTCTGGCACCTGGAGCAACCCCCCCTCTTCCTTCCCTGTCCCTGTTTGCTTCAGGACTGTTTCCCACATTGTTCTTCACTCCACACTGCCCAGCCATATTTCTCCCCTTTCTGAAATATATTTTCACAGAGGAGACACGACCATTGCTGATGGGCTGAGCTGTGTCCTGTGCTTTGTCCACTGGAGTGCCCGTATCTGCCTTTCCCTGGCACAGCCTGCACAGCCCTGCCCTTGCCTCACTGAGACCCCCATGCACCCCCAGCTGCCAGCACCTGGCCCGAGCCCCCCGTACATCTGCCCGTGGGTCAGTGCCAGTTGAAAGCAGGACTTTATTCCACGCTGCACGATGCACACAAACAAGTGAAAGCAGAGCAGGAGAGCAGTCACACAGAGCAGGGCAATCGTGTTCTGGCAGGAAATGGGGCAGAGAGGTCACACAGGGCTGGTGTGGGCAGTGGGCTCTGCACCCACGTGTGCCCCCCATGGCCATTCCTGCATCACTGTTTGTGTGTCAGTGACCACCTGTGGAGAGTGACAGGGATCAACATGTTCACACATCAGTTATCAACCACTGCCAGACAGTGATACAGCTCATCATGTTACACTAGAACAGGGCCACAGGGTAAGAAATATGAACTAAAACACAACTAAACCTGTTGTTCAGTTCAGTCTTTTCAATCAGCAAATGCCAAAGTATTTCTGGTAGATTTGCAGTGTCATTATTGCTCTTTTGCATCCAGCCCATGTATCAGTTTTGCATATTTTTCTGTCACATTAAGAGCATAAGAGTTTGGCAGAAGATAAACTCCCTTGCATTTCTGTTGGTCCTCAGAGATCAAAGGCCTGGGGTGTGGCTGAGGTTAATGAAAGTAAGAACTTTGATGATCACAGAAATAGTGCATTTTATTGCAGAAATACAAGTTTGGAATTGCCATTGATAAATGCAGTTACTGGATTAGCACAAATATATTTAAAAAAAACCACAAAAAGAACAACAATTGGTAATTCATTAAGCTTTACCATCAGTTAAGCCTAGAAACCCGACTTCACTAGGGCACAATGTGACAGAGCTGGAGGAGCAAATCTTACCAGAGGCATCCCTGCTTTTGGGGCAGAGAGTGAAGCAATCCCACTGACTCATCTACAGAGTGGGGTCGTATTGGCATCCTCTGCCATGGAGGATTTCAAATGCCAAATTCATACTTTTGGGAGAAGTGGAGGTGAGAGTCAAGTCCTGAATGGTAGGGACCAGGCATCTTATATACAAATGAGGGTTATCAAGAGTTTTGATTAGAAAGAGCCTTGCACAAGGGCTGAACAGAGCAGTGTTAGTATCACTCCATCATCTGCCTGGCTCAGAGAGAGGTCAGGGGCCTCTGCTGGATAATCTATCACCCCCTCAGCAGATTATCATGCACACATTGATTCCTCCACCACATATCTCAGGGATTTATGCCTCATTCCTACAATCACGGCTAAATGACTTTGTTAATAACAATAATAGAACTCAAAGGTTTATCTAAATCAAATGAGAATAATACATTTTTAACACATGATAATTTAATTCAATAAATTTGAATGAAGTTTTCTTTAGTTAGATCCGGAAGAGTGAACATCTGTATCATCTCCTTTAGCTGGAAAGTTCCTTTAGAGATTAAATGACCTGGTTTCATTAGAGATTAACTGCTCTGTTGATCTTAAGGGAAAGATCAACATTTTCCAAAGGCTCCAGCTTTTCTTGCTGTTCCTACCTCATGCAAAGCTTCCTACAAAGCAGAATCCTTAGCAGTGTGTTTTCCAGTTTGGGATTGCTGAAAATCAGAATAAGGGAATGAACACCTGGAAAGGCATACAGATACGTGAATACAAGAAACATCATGGCATTTTCATTCTTAGCAGTATAAATTATTGTCAAGATCAGACATATAAAGTTGATGCTGTACATTATGAAGAAGGAGAGAATGGATTTCATGGCTTTGATGTGGGCATCCATGCTAAGGTCCTTCATAGAGTTTGACTGCATGTTGCGTTTGTGTCTCCAGAGGGAAAAGAGAAGGAGAAGGGCTGACAAGATGACTGCTGTGAATGAAATAGCATATCCAGAACCAATGATAAAATAACGGGGGAAAAAACGTTCTTCTCTGCTGATACTTGCTTTCCAGATCCTTCCTTTACTGGTGAAATTGAGGTTTTTACAGAAAGCTTTATCAATGGTATCGTAGACAATGATTCCGATAACCAGGGAGAAAAGCACTGACCCCAGCAAGAGCCAGGGCACCATCCTGTCAATTTTTACTTTCAGGTAGATGAAGAAGGTGTTCCTGAAATTGGCAATTTTTATGCAATAAAAGACACAAAGACAGGCTGAAACCCAAAAGTTGGAACAATTGAGAAAGCTCTGAACACTCCCAAGAAGTTCAAGTAAGGGATGAACATGAAGATAATTGGTGTAAATTTTTGAGAGAAAGGAATGTACCCATGAGATGCACAAAAACCAAAACCGGGAGCATCCCAAAACCAACAAGATCTTCTCATTAGAGTTCAAGGTTTTCCTTTTGATCCAGGCCATGCAAATCACAGAAACAATGAAAGCATTTATCCACATGCCAACCAACGCCTCGAGGGTGACAACGGCCACAACTGTGGCACCGTATGCAGTGACATTGAATTGCTCTGGAGAGAGGCAAGCTTCCATCCTGGGAGCTGGGAGCAGTGCTGTGCTGGACAAGGGGGTTGTTGCACCAATGCCAAGCACAGGTCAGCGTCTGCTGTTGCCTGAGTGTCAGGTGTGGAAAGAGGAGCTTTATAGAGCTGCTGGTGGGGTGGATTTTGGTGGCGCTTGTCTTGAGAGCAGGGCAGGTGCAGGGATGTAAATGTGCTGGGTATCCCCTTACCTGGTGTCAGTGTCAGTGTGCAGGATTTGCATGTTGGTTCAGGAGGGCTGTGTTGGGTGGCACAGAGAGTGGAGATGTTTTTGTGCAGAGGACAGGGTTGTGATTTTGTGGGTGACACGTTTGATCCCTGTGAGGATTCAGGATCTGGGTTCTGTCTTTTGGCCACCAGCAACGCTCTTGGTGAGCAGGGTGTGCTCTCAGCAGAGCACAGTCAGGAGAGTCACTGTACTCTTTTTTCCAAGGGTCCAGGAACTACAAATTTTATGTGAGCTGCTATAACTGGAATTCCTTTTAATCCTTCACAGGCATTGAAATCTATGTGACTTTTCCCCATGGTAATTCCTGAAGATTAAGTGAATAGCAAAAAAGTGAGGTGGGACTGAAAGGAAAGCTGGATCTTTTTTTCCAGGGTTAGGTTTAAGCATATGGAGGAAAAGGGTAAAATTGATCACAAGGTGCATTGAGTGCCCTTGAACTCTGGGTTAATACAGGACCTTGCACACTGGGACCACAGGTACCAACAAGATCTTGACTGATGATGTAACCAAGGACAATTCTAATCACAGAAAATAGCTCTAGTGCTACAAGAAATGAATGATGAGCATTTTCTCTTTTCAGAATGATGATGTTCTTGTTTTCTGGGGGACAGAAATGCAACCACTGTATCACGACAATATTCTTATCACATGCTCCTGTTTGCATGTTTTTGTGAAGGGCCTTGATAGAGCACTGACACATGGAAAGCTTTTTATAGAAGGCCTGGTGATCATCTCAACAGCAAAACATGGTGCCTGCCACACGTTCCCTTGAAATCCATTCAGACAGTTTGTAGGCTTTTCATACAAGTTCTAGTTAGATCTTCAGCACCCTTTATTTTCTGTATTGCCAAGAAAACATCAATGTCATTGGTTTGGATGCAGTCATGCAAAACTATAGTTTCTTTTGATAGTTGATAATGTTGCTGGTGGGTCCAACTAGAATTAATTTGGCCATTGCCATAAGGGATCACAGGAATTGTTTTTACAAGTCCACCAGCAAGCAAAGGAGGGCCTCGGAAAATCCGCATCCTTTATTTGAAGTGAGGGGAAACATTGCCAGAAAGGATGAGAAAGCTGAGGTACTTAATGCCTTCTTTGCCTCAGTCTTTAACAACAGTCAGAGCAGTTGTCCTCAGGGAACTGAACAGCCTGAGCTGGAAGACAGAGACAAGGAGCAGAAGGAAGTCCCCGTAAACCAGGGGGCAGCTGCTGTGCCACCTACACACTCCCAAGTCTGTGATGCCAGATGAGATCCACCCAAGGGCACTGAGAATTTTCTTTCCCTGGCTGGACCCGTTCTGTGCTTTCTGCTCTGGTGTGTTGTACCTTGGAGAGGTGCCCTGTTCAGTGGGGAAGAAAGTCTCTGGATGGTTGGGCCCAGAGTGGTGGTGAATGGAGATGCATCCAGCTGGTGGCCAATCAGCAGTGGTGTTTCCCATTGCTCAGTTTTGGGGCCAGCTCTGTGTAACATCTTTATCAATGACCTGGACGAGGGGATCGAGTTCACCCTTAGGAGATACCAAGTGGTGTGGTAGTGTTGGTGTGTGGGAGGGTAGGAAGGCTGAGCAAAAGGGATGTGGAGAGGCTGGATCAATTGACTGAGGACAATGAAGAGTTTGGTTTGAAAAGGCCAAGTGCAGGGTCCTGCAGTTGGGTCCCAACAACCCCCTGCAGCACTCCAGGCTGGGGCAGAGTGGTTGGCAAGCTGTGTGGTGCAAAAGGCCCTGAGGGTGCTGTTTGGCAGCGGCTGAACATGAGGCAGCGTGTGCCCAGGTGGCCAAGAAGGCCAATGGCACCTGGTCTGTGTCAGCAATAGTGTGGTAGCAGGAGCAGGGCAGGGACCTGGTGCTGGGCACTGGTGAGGCCTCAGCTCAAATCCTGAGTTCAGTTTTGGGCCCCTCATGACAAGAAAAACATTGAGATGCTGGAACGAGTCCAGAGAAGGGCAATGGAGCTGGGGAAGTGTCTGGAGCACAAATGTGATGAGGAGCAGCTGAGAGAGCTGGAGGGGCTCAGCCTGGAGAAAGGGAGGTGCAGGGGGGACTTTACTGCTCTCTGCAACTGCCTGAAAGGGCGTTGTTGCTAAGTGTGTTCTCTCAGAGGCAACAAAGTCCAGATGAACCATGGGGATTTACCTTGGATATTGGGAAAAATTGCTTCACTGAAGGGCTGTTCATGCATTTTTGCAGCCTTCCAGGGCATGCACATGATAGCCTGGGATCTTGGCTCCATGCCTGGGGCTCCTGCCATTTCCTGCCGCCCAGAGCACAACCTGCAGCTCTCACTGTAGCTGCACACTGAGCTGTCTGCATTGAACGTATTGCTCAACTATTTCATGTACAGATACCCTGCTGTGGAAGGTTGACCTTGGGCAGCTGTCAGACACACAGTTGCTACCACTCTCCCACTTTCCCTAAAGGTGTGGTGGAAAATAATACTGAAAAAGTCATGGGTCAATATAAATACAGGGATATTGCTCACCAGTTACTGTCACTGAAAGAACAGACTCAACTAGGGAAAAAACAATTACATTTATTGCCATTTGAAAATAAAGTGATGAGGAACAAAGACAAACTAAAACTCTTTGCCTCTTCCCCCCATTCATTCCAGGCTCAAGTTCACTCCTTCATTCCCAGAGTCTCTACCTCCTCTCTACAGCAATGTAGGGGGACAGAAAATGGGGTCTACAGTCAGGTCCTATTGAACTGTCTCCACTCCTTCCTCCTCACGCTTTTATCCTGCTCCAGCGTGGGTCCGTGCCATGGGCTGCAGTTCTTCAGGATAAGGTGGTTCCAGAGTGGCCTCTGCATGGGCTGCAATTGTTCAGGATACACACACCACACCTTCTCTGCCATGTGGTCATCCATGGGTTGAAGGACCTGAGCTGCTTCCTGGACTTGTGTGGACTGCAGAGGCACAGCTGCCTCACCATGGTCCTCTCCATAGGCTGCAGGGGATGTCCACTCTGGCACCTGGAGCAAGCCCCCTTTTCCTTCCCTGTCCCTGTTTGCTTCAGGACTGTTTCCCACATTGTTCTTCACTCCACACTGCCCAGCCATATTTCTCCCCTTTCTGAAATATATTTTCACAGAGGAGACACGACCATTGCTGATGGGCTGAGCTGTGTCCTGTGCTTTGTCCACTGGAGTGCCCGTATCTGCCTTTCCCTGGCACAGCCTGCACAGCCCTGCCCTTGCCTCACTGAGACCCCCATGCACCCCCAGCTGCCAGCACCTGGCCCGAGCCCCCCGTACATCTACCTGTGGGTCAGTGCCAGTTGAAAGCAGGACTTTATTCCACGCTGCACGATGCACACAAACAAGTGAAAGCAGAGCAGGAGAGCAGTCACACAGAGCAGGGCAATTGTGTTCTGGCAGGAAATGGGGCAGAGAGGTCACACAGGGCTGGTGTGAGCAGTGGGCTCTGCACCCACCTGTGCACCCCATGGCCATTCCTGCATCACTGTTTGTGTGTCAGTGACCACCTGTGGAGAGTGACAGGGATCAACATGTTCACACATCAGTTCTCAACCACTGCCAGACAGTGATAGAGATCCTAATATTACACAGTTATCAACCAGTGACAGAGACATCTCATCATATCACACTGGAACAGAAATGTAGACCAAAATTGAAATAAACCTGTTGTTTAGTTCAGTTGTTACAATCAACAAATGCCAAAGCATTTATGGCAGGTTTGCAGAATTGCAGCCAATCCATGAGTACAAGGTCTAAATGACTTTGTTATTGGCAACAATTCATCTCCAAGAACTATCATAATAAATGAGGATAATAATTTATTCAACTCCTAATAATATTAATTCAAAGAATTTTAATGACATATTCTTAACACCAGAGATGAACACCTCTATCATCTACACTGCCGGGAGTGTTGTGTTAGAAATAAATTGACTTGTTTTCTACAGAGAAATATCAGCATTTTGCAAGGGCTCCAGGTTTTGTTACAGTTCTCTCTTGAGGAAAACTTTGCACTTCCCACAGGGCAGAATCCCTAGCAGTCTCTTTTCCAGATTGGAATTACTGAAAATCAGAACAAGGGAATGAAGACCTGGAAAAGTGTATTGAATTAGGAAAATTAAAAATATCACGTCATTTTCATTCTTCATTGCATAAATGAGAGTCAAGATCAAACATATAAAGTTGATGCTGTACATTATGAAGAAGGAGAGAATGGATTTCATGGCTTTGATGTGGGCATCCATGCTGAGGTCCTTCATGGAGTTGGTCTGCATGTTGCGTTTGTGTCTCCAGAGGGAAAAGAGAAGGAGAAGGGCTGACAAGATGACTACTGTGAAGGAAGTGGCATGTCCAAAGCCAATGATAAAATAATAAGGAAAAAAATGTTGATCTATTCTGATACTTGATTTCCAAATCCTTCCTTGGCAGGTGAAATTGAGGGTGTTACTGAGTGCTTTATCCATGATGTTGTAGACAGTGATTCCCATGACCAGGCAGAAAAGCACTGACCCCAACAAGAGACAGGGCACAATCCTGTCAATTTTTACTTTCAGGTAGATGAAGAAGCTGTTCCTGAAATTGGCAATTTTTATGCAATAAAAGACAAAAAGAGAAGCAGAAAACCACAAGTTGGAACAATTAAAAAAGCTCCGAGCACCAGCAAGTAGCTGAAATATGGGGTGAACATAAAGGTAATTGGGATAAATAAGTGAGAGAAAGGAATATAACCATGCAATGCACAAAAACCAAAACTGGGAGGATCCCAGAAACAGCAAGATCTTCTCATTAGAGTTCAAGGTTTTCCTCTTGATCCAGGCCATGCAAATCACAGAAACAATGAAAGCATTTATCCACATGCCAGCCAACGCCTCGAGGGTGACAATGACCACAGCTGTGGCAGCATATGAGGTGACATTGGATTGCTCTGGAGGGTGACAAGCTTCCATCCTGGGAGCTGGGAGCAGTGCTGTGCTGGACAAGGGGCTGTTGCACCAATGCCAAACACAGGTCAGCGTCTGCTGTTGCCTGAGTGTCAGGTGTGGAAAGAGGAGCTTTATAGAGCTGCTGGTGGGGGGGATTTTGGTGCCGCTGGTCTTGAGAGCAGGGCAGGTGCAGGGATGTAAATGTGCTGGGTATCCCCTTACCTGGTGTCAGTGTCAGTGTGCAGGATTTGCATGTTGGTTAAGGAGGGCTGTGTTGGGTGGCACAAAGAGTGGAGATGTTTTGTGCAGAGGACAGGGTTGTGATTCTGTGACTGACCCTTGTTTGATCCCTGTTGGGTTTCAAGACTGGATTCTTCTGTCCCTTGGTCACCGATAGGGCTCCCACAGAGTTGGGGAGAAGTGTCTCACATGCAATATTGGGGCAGTTTTGGGCACCACAATATCAGATAGATATTAAGGCATTGGAGACTGTCCATGAAGATGGTTAAGGGCCTTGAGGGGAAGCCTTATGAGGAGTGACTGAGGTCACTTGGTCTGTTCAGCTGGAGAAGAGAGTGAGGGGAGACCTCACTGCACTTATAACTTCCTTGTGAGAGGAGAACAAGGCACTGGTGTCTTCTCTGTGGGGACAAGTGACAGGGCCTGAGGGAATGACCTGAAGTTGTGTCAGGGCAGGTTTAGATTGGACATTAGAAAAAGGATTTTTACCCAGAGGGTAGTTGGGCACTGGATGGGCTCTCCAGGGAAGTGCTCACAGCACCAAGCCCTACAGAGTTCCAGAAGCATTTAGATGATACTGTCAGGCACATCCTGTGATTCTTGGGGATGGTCCAGTGCAGGGCCAGGAGCTGGACTCGATGATCCTTGTTGATCCCTTCCAACTCAGAATATTCTGTGATTCTGTGAACAAATCCTGTCAGAGTGACATTTTCTTACTGGTATGTGATGCTGCTCTAAACTACATCATCGAGAGTGTAGATTTGGATTACTGTGTTCACAGAAGTATGCTGATGTCATGAAGAGCTGGAGAGGAAGGCTCTGAGAAACAGCTGCTAAGGAGGGAAATTTCCTGACTCTTCTATCCCACCATGTCGATGGGTTTGGAACCAGCTGATATTTAAAGTCCCTTCCAGTCTGAGAAGTAGCCCTGTATAAATTGCATTAGGTACAGGCAGAGTTTGTCCAGCTCTCCAGATCGCTTTTATTTCGTTCACTATTGAGTTTTGTTATATTAATATCACTGCTAAGCTATCCCTCTGCTCATCAGCACTCTTGCATGGCAAAGGCATTTCTAACTGTTTCACTTTTCAATCATGAAAATTTGGAATGTGACCCAAAGCAGTTTTCCATACCCTGCCAGCACTGGGCAGCCCCTCCCATTGAGCTGTGCCATGTCTTCTGGGTCAGCTTCCCAGGCTGGGCACATCAGTGCATCTCTCCATGTGGGCTGTGCACTGTGGCTGTGCTGGTGCATAACGTGTCCCCTCCAGGTGCAGCTGAGTGGGGCTGGTGCACAGGGCAGTGATGCTGTGCTGGGTGTCATGTTCTCAGGGCTTTCCTGGAGATGGCAGAAGGTATCTGCAGTGTGGTTTGCTGGGGCTGCCTTGTTTTGTGTGGTGCTGACATTGGCAAGATGCTGGTTTTGCCTGCTGCGTGTTGTGGTATGTGAGGTTGTGAGGAATGATGTTGCATGGGAAGTAGGGAATCAGATGGGTCTTCCAGGGTCTTGTTGTGAAATCAATTGGGACTGTCCTGTTAAAGGAGGAAGTGCACAAGCAACATGAGGGAGAGAAGGGAGGTGTGTTGGTGCCTGTCCTTTCAAAGCCTTTCAGTGGGGAGATGTGTCCAGATGAGATTTTTCAGATCTACCTCAGGACCTGAACTGGTGAGAGAAATGACCAATTCAGGTTCTGCTCAGTTCATGCTGGAACTATTTCATGTTTAGAGGACCTGCTGTGGAGGTTGGACCTTGGGCAGCTGCCAGCCCCTCCCCAGCTGCTCCTTCAAACTCACCCATAGACAGGGCAGGGCTGAAAAATAGGATGGAAAACTCATGGGTCGAGATAAAGGCAGGGAGATCACTCACCAATTATTGCCATGGAGAAAATTGACTTGTCTTGGGGAAAATTATTTAAATTTACTGCCTATTGAAAATAGAGTAGGATGATGAGGAACAAACACAAAGCTAGAACCCTTGTGTCCACCCCCCATTCAACCCAGGCTCAACTTCACTCATTCATTTCCAGCTTTTCCACCTCCTCCCCCACAACAGCACAAGGGAAAGCAGAGTAGGGGTTGCAGTCTGTTTATAATGAGTTTTCTCCCCTACTCCTTCCTCCTCTCACTGCTCCCCTGATCCAGCACAAAACCCACTTTCCCTGGTGTTCTACTGAGCCAGACTCCATGCAGAAGAGTCAATCTCAACTGCAAGTAAAAGCAGAGCAGGAGAGCAGTCACACAGAGCAGGGCAATCCTGTTCTTACAGGAAGTGGAGCAGAGAGGACCCTCAGGTCTGGTGTGGGCAGTGGGCTCTGCACCCACCTGTGCCCCCCATGGCCATTCCTGCATCACTGTTTGTGTGTCAGTGACCACCTGTGGAGAGTGACAGGGATCAACATGTTCACACATCAGTTATCAGCCACTGCCAGACAGTGATACAGCTCATCATGTTACACTAGAACAGGGCCACAGCAGTAAGAAATATGAACTAAAACACAACTAAACCTGTTGTTCAGTTCAGTCTTTTCAATCAGCAAATGCCAAAGTATTTGTGCTAGGTTTGCAGTGTCATTATTGCTCTTTTGCATCCAGCCCATGTATCCGTTTTGCATATTTTTCTGTCACATTAAGAGCATAAGAGTTTGGCAGAAGATAAACTCCCTTGCATTTCTGTTGGTCCTCAGAGATCAAAGGCCTGGGGTGTGGTTGAGGTTAATGAAAGTAAGAACTTTGATGATCACAGATTCAGAAATAGTGCATTTTATTGCAGAAATACAAGTTTGGAATTGCCATTGATAAATGCAGTTACTGGATTAGCACAAATATATTTTTTAAAAAAAAAAAGAACAACAATTGGTAATTCATTAAGCTTTACCATCAGTTAAGCCTAGAAACCCGACTTCACCAGGGCACAATGTGACAGAGCTGGAGGAGCAAATCTTACCAAAGAGGCATCCCTGCTTTTGGGGCAGAGAGTGAAGCAATCCCATTGACTCATCTACAGAGTGGGGTCGTATTGCCATCCTATGCCATGGAGGATTTCAAATGCCAAATTCATACTTTTGGGAGAAGTGGTGGTGATACTGAAGTCCTGAATGGTAGGGACCAGGTATCTTATATACAAATGAGGGTTATCAAGAGTTTTGATTGCAACGAGTTTTGCACAAGGGCTGAGCAGAGCAGTGTTAGTATCACTCCATCATCTGCCTGGCTCAGGCAGAGGTCAGGGGCCTCTGCTGGATAATCTATCACCCCCTCAGCAGATTATCATGCACACATTGGTCCCTTCAGCACATATCTCAGGGATTTATGCCTCCTTCTTACAGTCATGGCTAAATGACTTTGTTAATTACAATAATAGAACTCAAAGGTTTATCTAAATCAAATCACAATAATAATTTTTTTAACACACAATAATTTAGTTCAATAAATATGAATGAAGTTTCCTTAAATTAGATGAGAAAGAGAGAACATCTGTATCATCTCCTATAGCTGGAAAGTTCCTTTAGAGATTAAATGACCTGGTTTCATTAGAGATTAACTGCTCTGTTGACGTTAAGGGAAAGACCAACATATTCCAAAGGCTCCAGCTTTTCTTGCAGTTCCTACCTCATGCAAGGCTTCCTACAAAGCAGAATCTTTAGCAGTGTGTTTTCCAGTTTGGGATTGCTGAAAATCAGAACAAGGGAATGAACACCCGGAAAAACATACACATACATGAATACAAAAAGCATCATGGCATTTTCATTCTTCATTGAATAAATGAGAGTCAAGATCAAACATATAAAGTTGATGCTGTACATTAT
>NW_021938700.1:0-1559 GCF_001715985.3 Manacus vitellinus | reverse complement strand
GAAGCCTGATGTAGGATTGTTGAGATGGGGATGATTCAAGGATTCAACTTGGAAACACTATGGAAAAACATCAGTGTGGAAAGGTTGATGCCCGAACACCGTGACGATAAGGAAACAGAACTCTACTTAAGTCCTCTGCATGATATAATAGACTTAGCTGATTCTCAACTTTGCTTATTATTAACTACAGTTTTTAGAGGGTTGTTGAACAATTCATCCAAGAATATCGGGACTTCCAAGTCGCTCGCTGGACATCAGGGAGCGCTGTTTCACCACCAGCAGTTTAAACTGAGACAATGCAGTGTTTGTCCAGCACAGTACACTGGGATTCATGTTGTACATCATTCTTAATACTTCCTGTAGATGGACATTAAATCAGTTTAGCCACTCTTTATATGTAATTACAGTTTGAAATCGTATTTTAATATAAAAATATAAATAATTTTAATTTTATATTAATATATTTATATGGTTTAAATTATGTTATATATATATAAAATAAAACCTGTGTTTAAAATACCTAGGAGTCTTACAAAATCTTATTTCTGAATAAAAAAATGTCCATATATACACTGGAACTTGATTCTACAAGATATATAGTTATATAGATATCCAGTAGCTGGTCCAAAGAGGCAGCTGCAGAGCAGTTAGCTTCCTTTACATGAAAAAAGAACTTAAAATCTTTCAGTGATTGAGATGTTTACAGATAGATTAAGAAGCATCACTGAAGAAGAAGAGGATTGGTGTTTTGATAAATTATATTTAGGATATACCTACTTTTTTTCCATATTTTAATATTTTTGAGTTGCCTTTGGGCTCTGATATCCTTTCAGTGAATGTTGTTTTTGTTTAAGAAAGATAAAGTACCACAGGAAAAACACGTGATATTCCTTTTCAAGCAAAGTCATGAAGAACCACCATTAGTTCTTTTAAATGCAGATCATTGTTCACAATAAAATATGTATTTTCCAATTATAGACTTTTCCCAGGTCTTGCAGAGAAATAGAAAAAAAAAATAGAAATGAAAAATAGAAAAAAAAATATCTCTTCCCTGTAGAGAGGACTGCTGACCTTGCTGGGGGAGCCTGGCCTCTCAGTCAAATATGTTCTAAATTAAATGCACACAGGCTGAAAACTCCCTTCCTAAAGACCATAACGAAACTGAAACTTGCATCTAAAAAGCAAACTTTGGACATGTCATTAATTCTTTCAGAATAAAGGGTGGAGCAAGTCACACAAGTTTCAGTAAATTAAAGAGGAACAGGTAAACCACCTGAACCCACATCTAACACCAGAAACCTATTTTTTTCTTACGTGGGAAGAGAGAGTAAGGATTTAGATGAGTTGTGTGAAACAAATTATTATGGCATCATGGTGTCAGGGCTAGGGCTAAGCATAACAGATTGAATATGCCTTACCAGTTTGCTACTGGAGATAGTGAGCAAGGACACTGGAAAGGTGCCTTACAGCTAAATCCTTGCTTTTGATAAACGTTACAGCAAATCAGAGCTCAAATCAGTCCAGCAGTTTAATTACCTAGGTAGCCTCATCTCCTCGGA
>NW_021938699.1:0-20621 GCF_001715985.3 Manacus vitellinus | reverse complement strand
GCTGCAGGGGGGTCTCTGCACCCCAATTCTCCCCCACGGGCTGCAGGGGGGTCTCTGCACCCCAATTCTCCCCCATGGGCACAGGGGGGTCTCTGCACCCCAGTTCTCCCCCAGGGGCTGCAGGGGGGTCTCTGCACCCCGATGCTCCCCCAGGAACTGCAGGGGGGTCTCTGCACCCCAATTCTCCCCCAGGGGCTGCAGGGGGGTCTCTGCACCCCGATGCTCCCCCATGGGCACAGGGGCACAGCTGCCCCACCCTGCTCTGCCCCACGGGCTGCAGGGCCTCAGCTCCAGCACCTGGAGCTCCTCCTGCCCCTCCTGCCCTGACCTTGGGGTCTACTTTGTTGTTCCCATGTTCTCACTCCGCTCTTCCCTGGCTGGAATTCTTTCTGTCCCACAGCCTTCTGTTCTTAAATATGTTATCCCAGGGGTGTTACTGTCACTCCTGATTGGCTTGGTCTTGGCCAGCAGCAGGGAGTCCGTCCTGGAGCCAGCTGGTGTTGGTTCCACAGGACAGGGGAAGCTTCTGGCAGCTTCTAAGAGAAGCCACCCCTGTAACCCCCCCCAGTGCTACCAAACCCAGCCACAGAAACCCACCACATTTCCCCAGCATGTTTTTCATGTGCACTGCAGGAACTTTGTCCCCTTCCACAGCACGTAAATATGCTGACTGGGCAGGGCCAGCCCGACTGGCAGATCCTCTGCTGTTGAGGAACCTTTGGTAAATGTGTAACCCCGTGTTTGCAGCCCCACCAGCCTTTGCCCTCAGTGTCCTCTTCACCTGTCCCTTGCATCCTGGGATCTCCCCAGAGGCTGGTGCATGACAGGGGATGTGATTCACCCGCTCAGGGCCAGGTTCTTTGGCCCAAGTGTCTCTGAGGCTGGTTCAGAAATGAGTTCCACTGTCTGATTCAGTTCTTTCAGGGGTTTCATGTCACCATTAAAACTTGCTTCTCCAGGCCCAGGACAGTGTTCCAGGCAGTGCCTTGGGACACAGGAGATGTTTCCAGCCATCCAGTGTTGGTTCCCCCATTGCAAGCACATGGCATTGCTGAGGGGTTTGGGGCAGTGGGATACAGACAATCTGCCAGGCCTCCCCATACTTATATTTCAGCCATTGTGAGCAAACCCCTCTCTAAACAGGTTTTTCTGGATGTCCAAACACTCCTTAGTTTGATATTTCTGAGTCTAAATCTTCACAAAACGAGTGTTTCTCAGCCCTAAAGCTCCCTAAAGCAGTTTTTTAGACCCCAAAATATCCCTAAATGGGTGTTTCTGAGCCAAAACTCTCCCTAAATTGTTCTTTCTTGGCTCAAAACATCTATAAATTGTTTTATTGTTTGGTTTGGGGTTTGTTTTTTCTTCAGTCCAAAGCTTGCTTAATTGGTGTTTCTGAGACTCAGAGCTCTCTAAATGTGAATTTCTGAGCCCAAAAGCTCCTGAAATTGGTATTCTGGAGCCCCAAGGCCCCCCAGATTGCTCTTTCTCAGCCTCAGATCTCCTGAAATCGCTGTTATTACCCCAAACCTCCAGAAGAGGAGTGTCTAAGCCACGAAGTTCCTGAAATTGGGGTTCCAGAGCCCCGAACCCCCTAACTCGTGCCACACGCCCCATTTGCCATCAGACCATGGGGTTGGCTCCCAGTGCTCCCAGTTCCCCCCCAGTGCCATTCCTGGTGCCCCGGGAGGCCCCAGGAGCAGGCAGGGGCCACTGGCTGTGCCCCCTCGCCCCAGCAGGGACCCCGGGGCTCTGCTGTTCCTCTCCCGCCCCAGGAGCCGCCCCCTGCTCGGAGCATTTTCGCTTTTGGTTTCCAGGGATTTCCGAGAAACTGGTGTACACCCGAGAACTGAGGTGCCAGGGGATAAAGGGCAGGGGTAGGTCCTGCAGGAGTGGGGTAGGGCAGGAGGAATATAAGCGTCAGGAGCCCCGCGGTGCTCCCTGCGGAGCCGCTTCGTCCCGACCTTCTTCCAGGTAAGTGCAGCCCCTCACTCCCACCCTTCCCCCCGTGGGGCTACTTCTGCTCCCGAAATTAGTGTTTCTGAGCCCAAAAGCTTCCCAAATCGCTGGTTTGGAGCTCCAAAGCTGCCTAAATGGGGGCTACTGAGCCCAAAATCTGCTTCACTTGGTCTTTTGGAGCCCAAAGGCTCTTTCATTCGCTCTTTCTGAGCTGAAAATATCCCCAAATCGCTCTCCCTGACCCAAAGCTCCTGATACCAGGATACTGGTACTCAGCTTTTCTGAGCCTCAAGCTCCCCAAATTGGGGTTTCTTAGGCCCAAGGTTCACTAAATTGGTGGTTTGGAGCACCAGGGCTCCCTAAATCCCTCTTTCTCAACCTACATGCTACTTGAATTGCTGCTTCAGGCCCCAAAAGATCCATAAATACTTGTTTCTGAGACCAAGAGTTCCCTAAATTGGAATTGGGTGAGCTCAAAAGCTCCCTAAATGAGACTTTCTGAGGCCAAAAGTTCCCTAAATGAGTGGTTTTGAGCCAAATGCTCCCGAAATTGGTGTTTTTCAACCCCAAATCTCCCTAAATCAGTGTTTGAGACACCAAAATCTCCCTAAATGGATGGTTCTGAGCCCCGAAGCTCCCTAAATCACTGCTTCTGAGATCAAAAGCTCCCAAACTTGCAGTATCTGAGACCAAAAGCTCCTGAGGGGCGGGGTTCTGAGCCCCTAAAAAAGCAGAAGTTGCTGGTTTTGAGCCCAGAAGTTCCCTACACCTTTTTTTCTGAGCCTCAAAGATCCCAAAATGGGTATTTCTGAATGCAGGAGCTCCCTAAATCGCTGTCACTCAGCCCAAAAGCTCCCCAGATGGGTGTGTAGTGAGTTGACTCTGACTGGGTGCCAGGCACCCACCAAAGCCACTTTATCACTGCCCTCCACACCTGGACAGGGGAGAGAAAATACAGCAAAAGCTTCATGGGTTGAGATAAGGACAGAGAGAGATCCCTCTCTGATTACATCATGGGCAAACCAGACTGGAATTGTGGAAATTAATTGAATTTATTACCAACAAAATCAGAGCAGGATAATGAGAGGTAAAAGAAATCTTACAAAAATCTTCCCCCCAAGCCCCCTCCATCCCAGACCCTCCCTCCTCCTCCTCAGTGGTTCAGGGAGACTGGAATGTAATCCCAAACATCACAGGCTGATCCTGCTGCTGCTCAGAGAGGAGTCAAAGTCCCTTCCCTGCTCCAAGGTGGGTCCCCCACAGGGCCACAGGTCTTTCCAGGAAAACCTCTTCCAGCGTGGGCTCCTCTCTCCAGGGATCCCCAGGCCCCTGCAGGGACTCTGCTCCAACACAGGCTTCCCACAGGACCACATCCTCCTTTTGGGGCATCCCCTGCTCTGGCGTGGGCTCCTCCTTGGGCTGCAGGGGAATCTCAGCCCTGGTGCCTGGAGCACCTCCTGCCCCTCCTTCTGCACTGCCCTGGGGGTCTGCAGAGCTGTTCCTCTGTTCTCACTCTGCTCTCCTCTGGCTCTAATTCCTTCTGCACCACAGATGGAGCCACTGGAATTGGCGGTGCCGGACATGGGGAAGCTTCTGGCAGCTGCTCACAGAACCCACCCCTGGAGCCCCCCCGCTACCAAAACCTGGCCACATGAACCCAATAGAGGGGGTTTGGGAGCCCCAAAGCTCCCTGAATTGGTCCTTCTGGTCCAGATGCTCCCAAAATCAATGCTTTGAACATCAAAAGCTCCCTAAATCACTGGCTCTGACCCTAAAAGCTCCCTAAATGTGTGTTTCCCAGGTCCAAAGCTTCCTAAATCAGGGTTCCTGAACAAGACCCTCTCTAAACAAGTTTTTTTGGAAGCCCAAAAATTCTTTGAATGGATATTCCTGAGCCCAGAATCTCCCAAAAGAGTGTTTCTCAGCTCCAAAGCTCCCTAAATTGGTGTTCTGGACCAAAAAATGTTTCTAAATGGGGGTTTCTGAGCCTAAATACTCCCTACATTGCTGATTCTGAGCTTAAAAGATCCCTCAATAAGGGCTTTTTAGGCCCAGAAGCTCCTGAAATCAGTGTTCCGGAGCCCCAAAGTCCCTCAAATCAGTTTCTCAGCCCCAAAGCCCCCTAAATCATTCTTTCTGAGCCCCAGAGCTCCCCAAATTTGTCTTTCTGAGCCTTGCAGCTCCCAAAATTAATGTTCCAGAGCCTTGAATCCCCCTAACTTAAGCTACATGGCCTGTTTGCCATCAGATCATGGGATTCAGGGGCTAAAAATTCCAGTGCAGCCCCAGAGCTCCCAGTATCGCTCACTGGTCCCCCCCAGCGCTCTCATTTCCCCCCCAGTGCTCCCAGTATGGCTCTCTGGCTCCCCCCAGTGCTCCCAGTATCACACACCAACCCTCCTCTTTCCACTCCCAAGTCTCCTCTGGAGCACCATAGGGGAGTTTCCCACACCAGGGCCTGGATTTTGGAGCTCATCTCTAAGGGGGTGGGGGCAGGAGAAGACCCTGCCCAGCCCTTTGAGCTCTCAGCTCTGGAGCTTCGTGGTTTTCCTGCAGCTCTTCCCATTTTTCTCTTCTCCAGGTGAAGGTCCTGGGCCGTGACATGCCCGGGGAGCCTCGGCAGGG
The DNA here is from genome assembly GCF_001715985.3 of Manacus vitellinus. Classification (NCBI taxonomy): domain Eukaryota; kingdom Metazoa; phylum Chordata; class Aves; order Passeriformes; family Pipridae; genus Manacus; species Manacus vitellinus. Next base: position 16,040 of record NW_021938699.1, on the reverse strand, counting down.
CAGCTCCTGGCAGAGGGTGTCCTTGGTCACAGCAGCTTCTGTGACCAAATACTCTGGAGCAGCCCAAGAGCTGGGTGGGAGGTAGGAGCTCTGGGAGTGAGGGGTTTTCATGGCACTGTGGAATGGTTTGGAAGGCTGTGCCTGAGTGCTGGTGGAGCACACATTGGGCACCAAAGAGGACTGCTGTGGTTTAAGCCCATCCAACAACTAAGGAGCACACAGCTGCTCCCTCCCATCATCCCCACCCCTGTGATGGGAGAGGAGAATCAGGAGGAGGTAAAACTGGTGGGCTGAGATAAGAACAGTTTAATAATTGAAATAAAGTAAAATATAATAACAGTAATAATAACAATAGTAACAGCAATAACGGGAATGAAAAAGAAAAGTACTGAGAGGGATAAATGCCATGAAAAACCAGTGATGCACAAGGGAACTGCTCAGCACCCACTGACCGATGCCCAGCCCATCCCCGGGAGGCACCTCCCAGTCAACTCCCCCAGTTCATGTACTGGGCATGACGTTCTGGGCTCTGGAATATCCCTCTGGCCCATTCAGGTCACCTGTCCTGGCCGTGCTCCCTCCTGGTTTCTTGTGCAGCTCCTCCCGGGCAGATCATGGGCAACTGAAAGGTCCTTGACTTGGGGTGAGCACGACTGAGGCTCGGCTGGGTCATCAATGTTATTCTCCTCCTAAATTCACACCAGGCAGGCTCGTCCCTGGCTCTCATAAAGCCCAGCAAAGGCCTTGGGGTGGATCATAGGGGAGCAGCAGGGCTCAGCCCTTGTTCCAGCAAACCCAGGGAAGGCAAAGGCTTGGCAGTTCACAGCCTCCTGTCTCTCTTGGCTGCCCCCCCAGATCTTCTCAACTGCCTCCTCTTCTCTAGTCCTGTGCCCACCCCATAGATTTTGCTCCTCTATTCCCTTGCATTGCAGAGTGAACCCTGAGTAAAGGACCTGGGAGAGAAGAAGCATGGCAGGCATTGGAACAGTTGGTAAGAGTTGTGTTTCTTCTGTTTAGACAGTGACAGAAGGGGAAATAAGTGATTTTAAAAACCCCAAGTACATCAGAGGTTTGAATAGTATAAGGGATATGTGTCCCAAAAAAGCTCCTTCATGCATTCTTGAAATCTGGAGGGAAAAGTCCTAGTGAAGTTTCCTTTTTTTCTTTTTCTTTCTGTTTGAACCCAGTGGGCAGAAATGGAGAGCTGGTGGCAGAGTGTCCTAAGAGAAGTATTTGGGTTGATAAGCTGGTGTGCTGGATCCCATTCCTCTTGCCTGTGGTCATCTGAAAGTCTTTGAGAAGACAGGCCCAAATGAAAAGGCCAAGGGACAATGAAGGGCCCTGGGAGGTCCCTCTCCACTCGTGCAGTGTGGAGGAGGAGTGTCTCACACTTTGGGGTGTCTCTGTTCTGGTGGGACTGTGCTGAGGCACCTGTGTGGTGCCCGAATGCTGTGGCAGCCGAGGCAGGTTCTTGGCCAGGAGAGCCTGAGTGGCCTCGAAGGTCAGAGCCCCCCCAGCGCTGCTGTCGGGCTCTGGTGCACAGGACCTTGTGGTTCCAGGGCCAGCTGGATGGTGTGTTCTGCCCCAGAACCTGCTCAATGCATTCCAGGAGTTCCTCAGGGAAAGCTCCTCCTTAAAAATCCTCTTTTTCTCTTTGATTTATTTCCATGTGACCCTGATGCCCAGCTGCTGCGGTTGGTGTGAAGCTGGTTGAGAAACTCATAGACGAGGCATTCGAGCAAGGAAGTGAGTGCTGATCCCATTCCTCCTGTCTGTGCTCATCCTTGGGAACCTCTGGGATGTGAGGTGTTATCCCTGAGAGAAGCAAAGCCAGTCAAGGTTTGAGCACATTACCTACAGAACCCCTTCAGTGCACAGCAGGAGGCCTTTGGGGTGGGGTGACTTTGGTCAGAGGGACGTCCCTCTCTGACCAGAGACACGTCCTGCTCTAGCAGAGGGTATCCCTGGCAATTGGTAAGGATTGAAAGGCATAACACAGCACTTCTGGGATTTCCTTTCCTTCCCTTGACCACTAAAGGAGGAATCTCCTCCTGGGCTTTCCTCCAGGCCCAAAAGGGAGAAGCCTTTGTGTGCAGGTGAGGGCCAGGACTTGCCCAGGCTACCTGGAAACTAAACCCTGCCGAACAAAGAGAAGAGACAAAGGCCTGTTGTGCATGAGGGCCCAGCACAGTGAGGTCAAATAGTCCCATCTGTCCATAAATTCCCACTTCCAAGGGCCTCCAGAAGTGCTTTGCTGTATTTCCCACCCCCGTGCAGGTGTCCAGGCCCCCAGGGTGCAGAGCTGCCCCGGCAGTGGCTTTGCCCAGCACAGCCTGGGCTCTGCTGGCTCCCATCCTGCCCAGGTTCTAAGGCAGCTCTTTGTCTGTCCCTGCTCTTGGCAGCTGGCATGGGGCAGGGCAATGTTCTTCCCTCAAGGAACACCTGGAAATCAGCAGGGCCTGGGCTCTCCCCCGGGGCCAGGCCCTTGGGGAGTGAGGGGGCAGGGGGCTTCCTGTCAGTGCTCCTCCCCAGCAGCACAGGAGCTCCAAGCCCATGGTTCTGAGGGCTCACAGTGGTGCTGAGACTCCTTTCCAGAGACAAAACCTGGAAAACAGGCTCCATGTCCCAAGGAAGACTGGAGCTCCAGGAGAGAGACCAAGGCTCCTTCCTGGAGCAAAATCCTGGTGGGAAAGGATTTGAAAGATGGGCAAGAGATCACTGATGGTGCCCACAGTGCATCAGCTTGGGAATTCCCCAGCCCTGTTTTTCTGGAATTAGTGAGTTGTTTTCCAAGGCTGTTGAATTAGGAAGGATTCTCTAAAGAAAAAGAAGTGTGGAGCACACAAATTAGTAAACAGGCTGGACATGAGGGACCTGAGTGTGCGTTTCTTGTTCCTTCCCTGCCTAAAGAAATAAGGCAATTAAGCCCATTTCAGGTTGCACCTTGAGTGCAAGGTTTAATTCCTCTGAGGTGAGTATTTCTCAGGAGGAGAGAGGAGTTAAAAAGACAACCTGCAGGAAGGCCTGAGAAGAGACCCTGAAGGAGAGACTTGACAACAGAGGATTTGAGCATTCTTAGGGCAGATGGGTGGTCTCCCTTTCAAGGGAGCAGTGTCAGTCTGCCACTGACACCTGTCTATTTTCACAGAAAAAGGACGGGAGGCAGAGGCCACAAAGCCTCAGGAATCTTGGATGAAGGAGGACTTCCAGGAGCTCATCCAACAAGTGAAAGCTATGCGTGAAGATCTCCAGAAAGGGCAGGAATCCAGTAAGTGTGATATTCAGCTGCTCATAGAAGGCCTGAAGAAGGAACAGGGTGAGCAGGGCCATTCCCAAGCACTTCCATCTCTCTGAACACCAAAGCTGCTCTACAGGCAAACCACTCTGAGAGCTCGTCCTGCACAGCTCCTCAAAGGGGCAGGAGAAGGACAGCCCTGACATGGGGCACAGCTTTTGTGCTGCCTGACCTTGAAACAGCTCCCTGCTGAAGTGTTCTCTGCAGGTGGTCATGGCCACACTTGTCTCCCTCATCTCTGCAGAGAGTGTGTGCTGTGAGTTCTCTGATCCCCTGATCCTTGTTAAGGTTCCCCCCTTGCAGTCCTGTCAGCGTCTCTCTCCCTTTCCCCACTCCCCTTCTCCCACTCCCCACTCCTGGGGCCGTCTTGGGGCACATGTGATCCCAACCTTGTCTTCCTGTTGAAGATCCACAAGGAGACCCAGCTCCATGAGCACTGCAGGTGTCTCTGAGCACAGGGGCCTGTGCAGAACAGCTCTCCCTGAAGAGCTGGTGCTGGGAAGGGAAGGAGTCAGCTGGGGCACAGACACCCCAGTGGGCCTGCTGAGCCCCAGATGGTGCTCCTGGGCCTGGCTCAGGCAGGACACAGTGTGTGTTGGGGCACAGCCTGTTGCACCCCGGGCAGGGAAAGGGGAGACAAGATGGGCCTCACCTGCCTGGGGGTCCTGTTCTTGCTGCAGGAGCAAATCTCTGGCAGTGAGCAGCCCAGAACAGTCCAGGGCAACCCCTTGACTTCCTGATGGCTCAGGGCACTGTGGCCTTAGGATGAAGCCTGTGGTCCCCTTTTCAAAGCTGAAACCATATTTAATTGAGCTACAGAAAGCACCAATGAGAGGCTGAAAAGGGAGGAAAATGTGCTCCGAGTTTCTTGTTCCCTCCCTGCTAAAGGACAGAGGGCAAAGGGAAAACCATTTCCAGATTGTACCTCCATCACAAAATTGAATTCCTGTGAGCTGAGGATTTCGAGGGGGAGTGAGGAAGGAAAATATACACCCAGAGGAGAGCCCTGAGAAGAGACCCTCTGGCAGGGAGCTTAAATCAGAGCCTTTGGGCATCCTTGTGTCAGAGAGCTGGTCTGCCTCTCAAGGAGGAAGCATCAGTGTTATGGTTCCAAAGCCAGGGCGTGGAGCTTTGTGATGAATATTCACCCCATCCCCTCATCCTGGAGGGTGGGTCTTTGAGAACCTGTTTGCTATGGTTTGGTTTAATTTGTTTCTTTTCCCCTGCATGGTCCAGATGGCAGGGGAGTCTCCCAATGTTTTGGCTTTGCTTGTGGCAACCATGTGGTAGCTGCCATTTGGGGCTTTTCTGTCCCGGGGTAGGGGGACTAGGAAACGATTTCTGCCTTTTCAGCTTAAACCATTTTCCCTTGGTTCTTTGGAGTTCCTGCTATTTCCTTTTTAAATTGTTATTTTTGTACTTTTATCTCTTCATTATATGGAGAGGACATATTATATTATGTCCCTTCATTATTGGAGAGGAGTAGGGAGAGGTTGAAACAAAAGGGGAGTGACTTGTTTACAATCTCAATCCACCAGTAACTGTGCAAAGCCATCACAGTCAGTGACCCAGGATCATTGTTCTGCCTTCACAGACAGGAAAATGAAGAAAATGATGAGGGCCCAGGAATCCAAGATGGACAAGAAATTTCAGCAGCTCTGCCAAAGAATTGGAACTCTGGAACAAGAATTCTACGGGAGGCAGGGGTCCAAACAGCACATCCTTCAGCTCTTCAGAGCAAAAATGGAGATAGAACAAGGTGAGCAGGGCCATTCCCAAGCACTTCCATCTCTCTGGATGCCAAAGCTGCTCTACAGGCAAACCACCCTGTGAGTTTGTCCTGCACAGCTCCTCAAAGGGGATGGAGAAGGACAGCCCTGACATGGGGAGAGGCCCAGAGAAGCTGCCTTCAGTCCTGGGAATCACCACCACAATCCATCCCGTGACTAAAGGCCACTTGTCTGGGCCTCTGCCCACGGGGAACAAACAGCTTTTGTGATCCGTGACACTGAAACAGCTCCATGCTGAAGTGTTCCCTGCAGGGGGTCAAGGCCCCTCTTCTCTCCCTTGTCTTTGAGGGCAGTGAGGACAGCTCTGACCCGATGGGTGCTAAAGGTGTCCACTGCCAGTCCTCCCACGCACTCACCTTCCTCATGACGGAGGGTTGTCTCCCATGGCCCACGGATGCTGTCTGCAGACGTGGAGGGGGATGATCCCTACCCCCCATCCTGCCCCCCAGGCCTTTGCCAAGGCCTCAGGAAGGCTCACAGGGCCTGGGCTCTTTCCCCAGCCCTGCTGCACTCAACCCATCCAAGCAATTCAAGGAACCTGGTCAGGAATAAGGGCAGGCACCAGTCCAGGCTCAGGGCTGACCCTCTGGCAAGTAGCTGTGCAGAGAAGGCCCTGGGGGTTCTGGTGGACAGAGAGCTGGCCAAGGGTCAGCAATGGCCAAGAAGGCCCAAGGCTGCCTGGGCTGCCTTCGGAAGAGCTTTGCCAGCAGGCCAAGGGAGGAGCAGCCCTGGTGAGGCCCATCTGGAGTGCTGTGTCCAGTGCTGGGTTCCTCAGTACAAGGGAAACATGGAGCTCCTGCAGCGGGTCCAGCTGAGGCTGCAGAGATGATCAGGGGCTGGAGAGGCTGAGGGAGCTGGGCCTGTTTAGTCTGGAGAAGAGAAGTCTGAGAGGGGATGTCATCAGTGGACACAAGTGTTTGAAGGGTCAGGAGGATGGAGCCAGGCTCTTCTGGGTGGTGCTGAGTGACAGGATGGGAGGCAATGGGCAGAAAGGGAAACAAAGCAATTTCCACCTGAACACGAGGAAGAACTTCATTACTGTGAGGGTGACTCAGCACTGGGACCAGTTCCTAGAGAGATTGTGGAGATATCTTTGGAGATATTCAAAATCCCCTGGAGGAGGTTCTGACCACCCAGCTCCAGGTGTCCCATCTGGGTTGGACCAGATGATCTCTGGAGGTCCCTTGCAACCTCTCCTTGTCTGTGTTTCTGTGATTCTGTACAGGGCACGAGACATCTGAAAACACAGCTTTCAGAACCTACCAAGACAGATGTAGCTGGATCTCTACCCAATTCCTGTGTGGGTTTAATTTTCACTTCCTCTTGGCTCTTTAATCTTTTGCAGGTGTGCTGATAGAAAGTGCATCAGAAGACGAGGCCATGATACAGATGCGTAGACAACTCCTGAGATGGTGAAGCATTGATCAACAAAATTAAAGTCTGGCTCTCATTACATTTCTCTTGAGCTTGGCCCCCCACCCCCTGCACTCCCTGGGCTTGCTGTGTTGGGAAGTGCTCGTGCTGCCGGAAGACTGAGATAATTGTTAGGGCTTTTCTCCCTCCTGTGAGCTGGTTCCTGCTGTGCCAGGGCAGATCCATCCACTGCCTGGTTTCAAACAAGTGAAAGCAACAGCAGCCAAAGTGCAACCCAGAGCAGAGCTGAATTACCCAGCGAGCTCTACACAAAATCTCAGGCAGAGTCCTGGGAATCCTGGATTTTAAGTGTTTTAACATTTTGTGTGTGTGAAGAATCTGGGATGTACAGCAGTGGGGGAACCATTTCACCTGGAGAATGAAGTGTTCAGTTGCAATCCTGATTTTTCTGTGACATGTTTACTACACTCGCATTACCTGTCTTCTTTCCCGTTTCTGTTTTTAGTTAATGTGCACAGCACAAGTGTAGAATTAGCATGTTCCTCCTGAGGCCGGGGCAACACCTGTCTTCCAAGGGTGCCTGTGCCCTGCGCAGGCAGAGGAGTTCCCTTAGAGTAAGAGAACCACCACTGTGCCCCGCTAGTTGGGCACCATCTGTCACAGTCGCAGGGGAGAGAAGCCGCGACAGCCGGGGGTTCGTGCAGAGTGGTAGCTCGAAGCTATTGCAGCCTTATTAGGGTGTGCCACCCCTATTTATAGGGCGGCAGGAGAAGGTTCCAGAAACCAGGGAGGAGCATAGGACAGGCAGGGACATGGACCAGTCAGAAGGGAAAGGAGGGAATAAGGGAGAAATAGGAGCCAATAAGGAAAACATCTGCAATGCAGCAGATTGCAGCCAGTCAGAAAATAGGTAATAAACATGAGGAGAAAACTGTGAAAACATTTGGCATAAACTGAGGTACAATACATTCGTAACTTTTGTTAACAATCCTGTTCAGTCCTAGTCTGTAAAACAGTCTCAGTCTTCATAACTGGACACTGAATGCCCAGAATCCACGTCCTCCTCTGTCGCCTCTTCAGCTCTGGTCTCTCGCAGCTGCCTTCTCCACCTCGCAAACTTCTCCCTTTCCTCCTCCATGCTCCCCGCATCACCCCCTTCTTGTTTTCTATGATGATATTAGCTGAGACACTCCTTAATAACAAATTTTGAATGCAGATAATTATGCAAGGAACAAATGTCAAAATTGAAATAAAAGTAAATAAAGAAACAACAGCTATGGTTATCATCTTGTTCATCCAACTGGGTAAGCAGCAGCAGCGGGGGGGCCAAGGTCACCCCCTCTGCATTCTGTCTGGCCATCCCGGTCCAGCTTCTAAGGGATCAAAAGGTAAGGAAGGGGTCAATAAACTTCTACCTTAGACCTCTGGAGGGTGGACTTTGGCCTGTTCAGGACACTGAAATGATTGAGACAGTGTCCTGGAAAACAGTCCTTAATAACAAAGAGGTCCAGGAAGGCTGGACATACTCTAAGAAGGAAATCTTGAAGGCCCAGGAGCAGCCTGTCCATGTGTGCTGCAAGATGAGCCAGCAGGGAAGACAACTGGCCTGGCTGAGCAGGGAACTTTTCTGGGACTGGGGGAATAAAAAGGGTTTATGACCTTTGGAAGAAGGGGCAGGCAGCTCAGGAAGAGTACAAGGATGTTGTTAGGCCATGTAGAGAGAAAATTAGAAAGGTAAAAGCTCAGCTAGAACTCAATCTGGCTACTTCTGTAAAGGGTAATAGAAAGGGTTTATATAATACATCATCAACAAAAGGAGGGCACAGGAAAATCTCCATCCTTTATTGGACACCAGGGGAAACACTGTCACCAAGGATGAGGAAAAGGCCAAGGCATTTAATGCCTTCTTTGCCTCAGTCTTTAACAGAAAGGCCTGTTATCCTCAGGACAACCAGCCCCCTGAGCTGGTAGACAAGGACAGGGAGCAGAATGGACCCTCTGTAATCCAGGAGGAAGCAGCTGGTGATCTGCTGAGCCACTGAGACACTCCCAAGTCTATGGGACCAGAAGGGATTCATCCAAGGGTGCTGAGGGAGCTGGAGGGAGAGCTCAGCAGAAACCCTCCACCATTTACCATCAGTCCTGGCTCACTAGGGAGGACCCGATGAGTGGAGGTGCTCATGTGATGCCCATCCACAAGAAGGGCCAGAAGGAGGATTGAAACAGGAGCCAGGCCTAGAAGAGTTAACTGAGATATCTTGGCCTGCTAAGAAACCCCTGTTTTACTGGAAGAACATTTTTGGAGCACTGGTTAATCTCATGTTCTGCTCTGGTCACTGGACCTTATTATAGAAAGAATAGGAGTAGTACACACACAGTAATAAATTAGGTAACCTGGATGTTTGAATAAGATCTAGAAGGCCCAGAGCCAGGATTTTGCAAGCTTGAAGAATTCAGGTCACCTGACTGAAGAGGTCAAATTGAGGAAGACGTCCATGGCGACCACCAGAGGGATGAAGGCTTGAGGAGAAGCCCCCCACAGTAGAAGACTGGGCATGTCTGGAAAGACTCTGCCCAGAGACCAGCCTGCTTATTAATATGTATAATAAATGAGGTAACCCTGTATCTAAAGCGTATAAATTCGCTTAGTTTTGCACTTTCAAGTTGAGCAAGTTTGTCCAGCACGAGCTGGCTTGCTCCCAACATTGAATAAACAAATGCCTTGCTGCTTAAAGATAAAAGAATGTCTCTGAGCAGTCTTTGGGGTCGATTGTTCGGATTCACTGGTCACGTGCAAACAGGTGAGTGGTCAGTGCCCATGCCTGGCCATGCCAGGAGGTGACAGCAAGGACAGTTTGCAAAGAACAAATTTAGATAGGGTGCCTTTGTTGGAATCGAGGGGGCCATTGTGACACCAGAGAAAGTCAGGGAATCAATGAGCTGTTGTGACACTTCAGGGTCTCCTGGAACCAAAGGAAGCCTGGGACAGTTTGGAACCTCATGGAGTCAAGGGCCTACTGAGACCCTGCAAAGCTCATGGAAGCAGAGGAATTCTGGGAGAGTGTGGAACTTCCTGGAATCAAAGGGCCATTGTGACACTGGAGGGCCTCATGGATCTGAAGGAAAGCTGGGAGACTGCAGAATCTCCTGGAATCAAGTGGCCAGTGTGACACGGGGGACCTCATGGAACCAAAGGAACCCTGAGACAGTTTGGAACTTCATGGAATCAATGGACCATTGGGACACTGGGGAACCCCATGGAATTGTGTGGCCATTGTGCCATTGCAGGGCCTCCTGGAATAAAATGAAACCTGGGACACTGGGAAACCACGTGGGAGCAAGGGGTGCCTGTGACCCTGCAGGACCTGATGGAACCAAGGGAAGCCTGGGACACTGAGGAAACTCGTGGAACCAAGTGGCCTTTGTGACCCTGCAGGATTGCACGGAATCAACAACCCATTGTGACACTGCAGGGCTTCATGGAACCAAAGGAATCCTTGGACACTGTGGAACCTCATAGAAACAAAGGGCCACTGTGACACTGGAGAACCTCATGGAATCAAGGGGCCATTGTGACACTGCTGGGCCTTGTGGATCCAAAGGAATCTTGGGATGCTGTGGAACCTCCCAGAATCAAGGGGCCGTTTTGGCACCGTGGAACCTGATGGAATCAACAGTCCATTGTGACTGTGCAGGGCCCAGGGAAGCAAAGGAATCCTGGGATACTGTGGAATCTGACAGAATCAAGGGACCGTTGTGACCCTGCGGAGTCTCACGGAGATGAAGAAGCCCTGGGAGACTGGAACCTCATGGAATCAAGGGACCGTTGTGGCAGTGCAGGTCCTCATGGAAGCAAGGGCAAATGGGGACCCTGTGAAAACTCCTGGCATCAAGGGGCCATTTGGACATGCAGGGCTTCCTAGAAGCAAAGGAAGGCTGGGACGTTTGGGATGGTCCTGGAATCGAGGGGCCATCGGGACACTGCGGAACCTCCTGAAAGCAGAGGAACCCTGAGACTGTGCAGAACCTGAGGGCAGAAAGGAGCCCTCGGGACACTGCAAAGCCTCGTGGAATCGAGGGGCCACTGCTTCACATCTGGGTCTCATGGAACCAAAGGAAAGCTGGGACACTGGGGAAACTCCTGGAAGCAGGGAGACCCTGGGACACTGTGGAGCCTCCCGGAATCAAGGGGCCATGGGGACACTGCAGGACCTTGTGGGGCCAAAGGGACTCTGGGCTGCTGCAGAACCTCACGGAGGGGGGAAGCTGCTGTGTGGGGCCCCCCCGACGAGTGGCTGAGGCTGCTGCAGCAGAAGGGGAGTGAAGCCAATTTGCAGAAGTGGAAGCCGTGGGCAACGGCACTGAGCCCCCTTGCCACGGTCAGTTACCATGGCAACCATCCTACGCTCCCGTCGTGTGCTGGGTTAAAAGTAAACCGGAGGGAGAAATGAACCCACGCGAGGGATTACAAGTCAGACTCACAATTTCCTGAGAAGATGACAAGAAATACAATGGTACAGAGAAAACTGGTTCTAACCCACACAAATAGCTGTATAAGCCAGCAGCCTGGGACAAGAAGAGAACAGTGCTGAGCACCACGTGGGCCCCAGGGTGCAAAGGAAAAGGAAAGGAAACGCTGTTGGTGCAGATGATGGTGGCAGCTGTGTTGAGGTAATGATGGCAGTCCTGTGGAGAGTTCCAATCCCAGTCCTGTTGGAGTTCTGCTCCTCCTCTCCATGCCACGAGTGGTAGCAGAAGTGCCCAAAGCCCAAGAGTAAATGTGCTCAGGTTCAGGTGGGGATGTGCAGCACCTCCCCCAGGGCAGGGAGTTTGACAATGGGCGATTGAACTCTGTGAGTCACGGGGTATTTCTGGAGTGTGTGATGGTCTGGGTGTTGCAGCTGCCTGTTCTGCCAGTCCAAGGCGGCCCATTGGCAGAGATGACCCCTCAGGCTGGGGGTGAAGGTGCTAATGCCTCCCCGGAGGGGAGTTCTGGCAGCAGAGTCCTGGGTGTGAAGGCAAAGGAACACTCCTTGCACAGTTCTTTCATGGCCAGCTTGTAGGCTGAGGTGTCAGGTGGGCCCTGGGCAGCTGCTGCAAAGGATCCATTCTTAGGAGTCCCTCAGAAATGCCCCAGAGGGTGTAAAATACACAGTTTTGGTGGCACCCCCCAGTGATAAACTGGTCCCGGCCCCTGCAACTAGGAGAGATTGCTGGGGTTGGTTACCATGGCAACCATCATACACTCCCATTGCTATGGTCAGTTACCATGGCAACCATCCTACATTACCATTGCTCCAGTCAGTAACCATGGCAACCATCATACCTCCCACTGCTATGGCCAGTTACCATGGCAACCATCACACATAACCATTGCTCCAGTCAGTTACCATGGCAACTATCACAAATTCTCACTGCTACATTTGGTTACCATGGTAACTATGATACTTCCCACTGCTACCATGGCAACTCTCATACATTCCCATTCCTACGGTCGGTTACCATGACAACCATCATACATTCCTGTTGCTACAGTCGGATACAATGGCAACCATCGTACATTCCCACCGGTGCAGTCAGTTACCATGGCAACCATCATCCATTCCCATTGTTGCAGTCAGTTACCATGGCAACCATCACACATTTCCATTGCTACAGTCAGTTATCATGGCAGCCATCGCGCATTGCTACTGCTACTGTTGGTTGCCATGGCAACCATCACACATTCCCATTGCAATGGTCAGTTACCATGGCAACCATCACGCATTCCCATTGCTACGGTCAGTTACCATGGCAACCCTCACACATTCCCATTGTCATGGTCGGTTATCGTGGCAACCATCATACATTCCCATCGCTATGGTGGGTTACCATGGCAACCCCCATACAGTCCCATTTGTTACGGTCAGTTACCCGGGTAACCATCACATTTTCCATTGCTACTGTCAGTTACCATGGCAACCATTATATATCCCACTGCTACGGTCAGTTACCATGGCAACTATCATACATTCCCATTGTAACGCTCAGTTACCATGGCAACCATCATACTTCCAACTGGTTCAGTCGGTTACCATGGCAACCACCATACAGTCACCTGGCTATGGTCAGTTACCATGGCAACCATCATACGTCCCACTGCTACAGTCAGTTACCATGGCAACCATCATACACTTGTGTTGCTACGGTCGGTTACCATGGCAAACAGCAAACATTCTGGTTGCTATGGTCAGTTACCATGGCAACCAGCATACATTGGCATTGCCCATGTCAGTTCTCATGGCAACCATCAGACATTCTCTTCTAGGTTAGGAATTTAAGAGAGTTTGTCTTTCCCCTGCCCCCCCAATGTAGGAGAGACGGAGCTGGAGTGGAAAAGGGGGAGATGGGCTCAAAGGCTTTCCTGAAGTCAGAACAGACACATCCCCAGCCTTTCCCTCAGCTACTGAGGGGGTCATTTTGTCAGAGGAGGAGACCAGGTTGGTCAGGCAGGACCTGCCTTTCCCAACCCCACACTGGCTGGGCCTGATCCCCCTGCCCCAGGGCTGGAAACACAGTCCAACCATCTGTCATGGACTGATCCAGGCCACACTAGAGAAGGGTGAGGCTCCCGAACACATCCAGTACATCGGTGACATCATTGGATGGGGGGACACAGCTGAAGAAGTTTTCAAGAAAGGACAGAAGATCATCCAGATTCTCCTCGAGGCCGCTTTTGCCATCAAGAAGAGCAAAGTCAAGGGCCCTGCCCGAGAGATCCAGTTCCTAGGGGTGAAATGGCAAGATGGACGACGCCAGATACCAACAGACGTCATCAACAAGATTGTAGCCATGGCTCCACCCTCAAACAAGAAAGAGACCCAAGCTTTTCCGGGAGCCACAGGCTTCTGGAGGATGCACATCCCAGAGTACAGTCAGATTGAGAGCCCTCTTTACTTTGTGACCCGTAAAAAGAACAATTTCCAGTGGGGTCCTGAGCAACAACAAGCTTTCAGGGCAGATCAAGCAAGAGATTGCTCTTGGACCAGTCAGGACGGGACCAGATGTAAAGAATGTACTCTACACTGCAGCTGGAGATAAAGGTCCCTCCTGGAGCCTCTGGCCAAAGGTGCCTGGCGAGACGCGAGGGCGACCACTGGGTTTCTGGAGCCGAAGCTACAGAGGTTGTGAGGCCAATTCCACCCCTGTGGAAAAGGAAATCTTAGCGGCGTAGGAAGGCACACGAGCAGCTTCAGAGGTAATTGGTACCGAAGCACAGCTCTTCCTGGCACCCCGATTACCAGTCTGGAGCTGGATGTTCAAAGGGAAGGTGCCCCCTACGCATCATGACACCGATGCCACGTGGAGCAAGTGGATCGCTTTGATTACACAACGTGTCCGAATCGGGAACTCGAATCGCCCCGGCATCTTGGAAATCATAACCTATAGAGGATTGGTTAGAAATGCGAGGACATATGAACATGGCTAAGGCTATGGATGAGCTGTTAAAGTATAAGACGCAGTCTGACTAGGCCCATGAGAAAGTCTGAGATAGCAGGGCCCTGAGAAAGCGGCAGCGTCCTTGGGTATTCTAAATTGAGCTGAAAAACAGGAGCTAGGCATTACCAAAACAAAGACACTTAACGAGCCACCTGTGTAAACAGTGGAAAGCAGTTAAGATGATATCACCACCTAACGGAGTACCAATAATGAGCCTAATCTCTGTAATGTTCATGAACCTATTATAGAGTGTATATTAAGCTGCTGTCAATCTACAATAAACGAAGTTCCTGGATTCTCACATTGAGGTGTCTAGAGCTTTCCGTAGCGACAGGCAAATGGAGGTTTGCACCGATTTTGAGCTTTTTGGCATTGAAATCTCTCAGGGAGCGCCGCAGAATTTGGGAAAAGAAGAAAAAAAGGGAATTTTCCACCCAAAATCCCTTGGGGGGGCACCTCAACATTCTCAAAAAATGAGAATTTTTACCAATTTCATGATTTTTCGGCCAAAAATCCCAACGAAGATGCTGAAAAACCAAGAAAAAAATTTGGAATTTTTACCAATTGTGCTGCTTTTGGCATCAAAATCCCTCAGGAGGTGCCTCAAAAATCTGGAAAAAATGGCACTTTTTTACCCATTCTGCCATTTTGGCGTCAAAATCCGCTTCGTGGCACCTCAAAATTTGGGAAGAGTCAGGAAAACCTTGGGAATTTTGCCCCGATTCCGCCGTTTTTTTCCCTTTTGGTGCCATTTACCCCCCGTTCCTCCCCAGGCTCACCAGAGGCGGGTCGAAGACCATCTCTGCCTGCAGCGGCACCAGATGGCCGCGCTCCAGGAGGTACAGAGATCACAAAAATCCCTCCTGGATCAGCAGGACGAACGGATCCACCATCTGGAGATGGAGCGACGCCGCCTCCACAGCGACATTCAGGAGCCCAAAGTGGGCCCGGGGCAGAGGGGGGCATTTTATGAGGGGAACACCCCCTAAACTTTCCCAAAATCCCTAAATCCCGGTTTTTTCCCCATTTTCCAGGACAACATCCCCCTGTTCTGCCGTGTGCGGCCCGTGCTGCCGGAGGAGTCGCAGTGGCAGCGAGGGCTGCAGCACCTGCACTTCTCACCGCAGAACTCCTCAACACTCATTGTCAGTCAGGTGAGAAGGGCTGCACCCAAAAATGCCCTTTTCCCCCTCAAAAATCCCTTTTTTGCCTTCAAAAATGTCAATTTTTTCCCTCAAAAATCCCTTTTTTCCCTCTCAAAACTGGCCCTTTTTCCCCTCAAAAATTTTGGTTATTCCCCTCAAAAATGTTGGGTTTTCCCTTCAAAAATTGCTTTTTTCCCCCTCAAAAATGTCATTTTTGCCCCTCAAAAATTTCGGGTTTCTCTTCAAAAATGTCATTTTTTCCCCTCAAAAATCCCTTTTTCCCCCCTGCAAAAACGTTGTTTTTCCCCTCAAAAATGTAATTTTTTCCTCTCAAAAGTATGATTTTTTTCCCCCTCAAAAATCCTTTTTTTCTCCTCTCAAAATGGCCCTTTTTCCCCTCAAAAATGGTTTTTTCCCTCAAAAATCCCTTTTTCCCCTTGCAAAAACATCGTTTTTTCCCCTCAAAAATGTCATTTTCCCTTCTCAAAAATGTCATTTTTTCCCCCTCAAAAATGTCCTTTTTTTCCTTTAAAAACATCCTTTTTCTCCTCAAAAATCCCACTTTTTCTCCTCCAAAACGTCCTCTTTTTGAAGCAAGAAAAGGTCTTTTTTGGGTAAAAATGTCCTTTTTTGCCTCTGCCCCTCTTGTTTCCACTCCTCCATCTCCCCCTTTTCCTCCAAAAAATCCCCTTTTTCCCCCCCAAATCCCCTTTCTTCCCCCAAATTCCCATTTATTTCCCAGAATTCCTGTCCCCCCCCCCGGCATTCCCAAATCCCTCTGAGAATTCCCCAGGCCTTCCCGAAATCCTCCCTCTGACCTGCCAAAATTCCCTGAATTTCCCCCCAAATTTCCCCCTGAATCCCCCCACATTCCCTGATTTTCCCCTGAATCCCCCAAATTCTCTGAATTTCCCCCCACATTCCCTGAATTTCCCCCCAACCCCCCTGAAATTCCCT
>NW_021938698.1:0-9652 GCF_001715985.3 Manacus vitellinus | reverse complement strand
GGTTAACGGTTAGACTAAGTGATTTAAAGGTCTTTCCCAACCTATATGCTGATGATGCCGCCCTTGTGGCCCACACAGAAGCAGTTCTGCAGTGTTTAACATCCTGCTTTGCAGATACTGCTGAGCTCTTTGGGCTGGAAGTCAGATTGAAGAAGACAGAAGTTCTCTATCAACCTGCACCTCAGGAAGTCTTCCATCATCCCCATATCACCATTGGCCAATCAGAGCTCAAATCAGTCCAGCAGTTTAATTACCTAGGCAGCCTCATGTCCTCGGATGGTAAGATCGATGGAGAGATAGACAACAGGTTAGCAAAGGCATATAGTGCCTTCGGTAAGCTTCATAAAAGAATTTGGCAAAATAAACACTTGAAGAAAAGTACAAAGATCAGTGTTTACAGAGCCATAGTGCTGTCTGCTCTCTTATACAGATCTGAATCATGGGTCATCTACCGCCACCACCTGTGACTCTTAGAACGCTTCCATCAATGCTGCCTCCGCACAATCCTTAACATCCACTGGTCAGATTATGTGACCAATACATCTGTCTAGAACAAGCAGCAGTCACAAGTATTGAGGCCACGTTGCTGAGAACAGAGCTGCATTGGGCAGGGCATGTCTCAAAGATCTTGCTCTATGGTGAACTTGCCACCGGCTACCACAAGAGAGGAGCCCCAAAGAAAAGATACAAGGACTCCCTGAAACAACATCTCAGCCTTGGCCATATTGACCAACATAACTGGTCTACTCTGGCCTCCAATCGGGAGGCCTGGAGACACACCATCTGTAACGTTGCTGCTTCTTTTGAGAACGCACGCAGGATCACTCTTGAGGAGAAAAGACAACGCAGAAAGAATCGTGTCTTGCAGAATACACCATCTGAGGAGTCTTTCTGCTGTGCCTTTTGCAATCGGACATGTCTATCTCGTATTGGCCTTTTTAACCCCCAGTGTGCTTGTAACAAATGTGGATAGAGCCTTTCCCAAATCTTCATTCGTGAAGCCTAACCATGATGATGATGATGATGTTTCTCAATCAGATATAGACAATTAAACTTTCCTCAAGGATATTTTATGGTTTTTCTTTGAATCCTGGTAGAAAATGTCCATATATTGCAACAGATTGAAACTGATGTCTTCTGTAAGCACTATAGGAATTCTCAAGAACAGCATTCAAAGTATTTTGGGACTCAAGACAGTGTAAAAGTAGACTTTCTCTAGGCTGATTTTGTAACTGACTTCCAGAAGTTCCTAATAGTACCTCAAGAGGAGGAAATTTAGTAAAAATTATAAATGAAAGAGAAATCTCTCTCCAGAGGAGGCAGGATATTGGTTTGCCACAGAAATTTGTGCTAACATTAACAAGTAACTGCTATGTGTTAGGAACTTCTATTTCACTTAGTCTTGTTTAGCTATGGAAGACAGTCACACTGTATAGTCCATTTCATTAATAAGATCAGATTCAGAAAAATGCTCCTCATTTGAGTAAAAATATCATTCGAGGTGAGCTTAAAAACCACATAAATCAGCAAATAATTTGTAGACAAAGTATAAAATATTGCATAACTTACAGAGACATTATAAACTTATTGTTTTTTTAATTATATGAGTTCAAAATACCTTCCCCATTATAGCTTTGATATTTTTCTTCTTGTCTATCCTAAACAGGATGTACACTCTTATTCACTTGCATAAATGCATACACAATATATATTTACTTTAAGACTAAGATTCTGGAGTGGCATAATAGGGCGAAGCAACATATGAAAGTATGATAGACTTTTGGAATAGGCTTTTTAAAAAAAAACCATAGTGTCAGGTAGTGAGATTATCCTTTTATTTGGTCTGAATCTTTATGAATCTATGTGCAAGGAAATGTTCTTCTTTTCCTGTATAGGTGATTTTACAGGCTCCACATTGATCTGGCATCCACTGACATTCAAAAGGTCATGCTCTAGCATCCAACAGTTCATGTCTACTGAGGAAAAAGGCACTAGTTCCTTCTTATTGCAAGGAATACAAACATATATACAGGATCATGTGGGGGCAATACAAAATTTATCCTTTGGAATGCTTTAAATACATCTGGATACCTTCATTAATGAAAGTATGCAGAAAGGTATTACTCTCTGGTTGTGCAACACCGTTCAGCTGCAAAGAACTGTATGACTTCCCTTCACACTGCTTTCCCCACCCTTTGATCTCCTGCACATATCCTTTCTTTGCACTTTAAATAGTGACAGAGCGACTGAGTCCTGCAGGTACTGCTGGGATCAGGTAGCCCTTCTGCAGAGACAGCTCGCAGCCTTGGTCTGCAGGTTCCCTTACTACAGACTCCCATGCTCCTAACACATCTCTTGGCTCTGAAAGATATAGCCAAAATCCCTCATTTAGATATAGACAAAATGCAGCCACTAGAGGGATCTGTGCCTTTAGCTCTTCAGTTCTTCTCCTTTCTTGTCCCAAACTGGGGGAAAGACTAGAGCAAACTTACTTCACTACTACAATTTCTTTTTTTCTTTCCCTTTTTTTTTGTTTGTTTGTATGGTTGGTTGGTTGGTTTTGGTTTTTGAGGGGTTTTTTTCTTTGTTTTTTGTTTGTTTGTGGGGATTTTTTGGTTGTTTTTGTTGTTCTATTCCTTCTTGAGTCTGATGATACAACGTACATTATTTATAATTTTGTTTCCTGTAAGTTAGCTTTAAAACATAAGAGCTAAATGATACCTATTCATCAATTATTAATTCTTGATTCATGCCTGTGGCACCTAGGGTTCCCACCTGAACAGAAGCCAGAATTACTTGTGCTCTGAGGTCAAATGGAACTGCACATTCTTGCTATAGCTTTGGTATTTCTATGCATATGCAGATGGCATGAAGATTACTTTTACAAATGTACATCCTGGGGGAAAAACTCACAAGGTAGTCCTTCAGATATGATGAGAAAGAATGAGTGGTTTACACATGGTGATTGTGAAAGTAGATCTTGGTATTTTTATACTTGTTACATCACAAGATGCGTGATTCAAGACGGGTTTTGTAAATACTTAAAAAAAACCCCACATTTGAAATATGGGGGGGGTTATATATGATTGAAAGGGGACTTTGCTCTTTCTAGTTCGTAATCAAATTAATCAGAGTAGATGGTTAAAAATTGAAAAATTATTAAAATGTTTTTGAAGTTGTCAGGGAACACTTCAGCTATCACTGCTGCAGCGGGAGCATTGGTTGAGGGAGCTGGTAAGAGCAGAAAATCTTCAACATTTCCTTGTTTGAAACTTCTTGTAGGTCAAAAGTGACTGAAAATAATTACATTGGATTGCAGCCTCAGTCCAGTTCCTAGTGGACAAGTGTCCATGTCACAAAATTCACCATTGCAATTGGCAATAGTTGGCAGGCTCAGCAGAGAAGTCAAGGATTGAATGGGCATGGAAATTAAACTATTCTCCTGCCCCTAATTGTGGTCCTTTCAAGTCATCTTTGAGGAACATTGTTTGGGAAAAGTTGCAGAGCTGTTGGCAGTGCTGAACATGCTCTGTGGATAAACACAGAATTTTCATCTCCAAGGTCTTAATCTGGCACATTTTGTAGCCTTAAAAGTCACAGAGAGGGTGTGGGGAAGACATTTGGTTTTTGCCCTGTTATAGTAGTGATATTTTCCTAAAGAAAATAAAACCCACAGTTGAAATGAAGAATACTGTCCTTCCAAAATATTACCCTCTCTTCATATTTATGAATTAAAACAATAAAACTATATATTTTTTTTAATGAAGCCAGTCTTATTATTTCTGTTCATTATGTATTTTTGTAGAAAAGTGATCATGTTGCTTAAGTGGATTACCTGAATAACCTTGCTTAAATATGGCACTGGTGGCCTAATTCATATGCTAAGAAACACTTGCGCTCAAGGACATGATTGGAGCCATGGGAAAACATGGTAATCAGACCATCATTGGTTTCTCATGGATTTGAACGGGAAGTTTTGTTTAACACCTGATAATAAAAATTGTTTTAATCTAATTCTAGTTGGAACTTGACATAAAAAAACCCAAAACTTGTGAACACTATCAACTTTAATTTTCCCTTCCACAGAAAGAGTAATATTTGTCTATTCTTTTTAAAAATGGGGTTGAGACATATAAGTAAATAAAATGTCAACTTTCTGCGCACAACAACTATAGCAGTTTCTAGTCTTTTGAGGGGAGGATTGCTGACTTTTGATTTTCTTTTTAGTGAAGAGTAAGAGGGAAATGATGTGGCTTTTCTTAATACCAGACTATTTTAGAGTGTTTCAGCTTAGGTGACTAGCCTTCTGGAATGTTTTTCAGGATGAATCTCCATGGGAAACAAGTCTGAAAAGAAGTTACCTAAAAGATTGTATTTTACTAGGTATCTCAGCTTTATGTAGGATTAATATTTTTGTGATGGTTAGTATCAGACTATCTGGGTAACTGTGGTCTAGACCAAGAGGCAAATATTCTGTGGTTGGTTGGTTTCTGTTTGCAATTTTTTTAACGCTGTTTAAAAGCTAATGATGTTGTACCCTTGACAATAGTAAGTATATTCTCTCTACTCTGCTCTTGGAAGCATTTTGTATTTTTTTATTATTTTTTATTGGACATATGAGGCCATATTGTTCTAATATCTTGTTCATATATATCAGAATTATTAAATTTACCTACATCTTTTAATGATTCAATAATACATTAAGAAGTTTGTAAGTGACTTGTTAGTGGAACCAATTTCTAATTGAAAACAAGCTTCTCAGTATTTGTGACATAGAAGCCTGAAACAAAACACTAAATGGAAATAAAAAGGTAAATGTCATTTTTCTGTTTGAAAATGAATGCTTCTTGTTAGATACCAAATGTAGAATCACCTGGCATATAACTGCCAAGCTTCATGTTTGGTCTGAAAACAAAAGTTTTCTAAGGTAAATATTTAGAAAGAAACTTAATTCAAAGGCTACCTGGTGAGTCTACAAGTCTTAATAAACATCACTGACACACCTCCATGGAACTTTGGTTAATTCAGTTCCTGGCACTCCTGACTGCAGGTTACTTTTACCACAGAGACAAGATCCATGCCATAGAATTGTAAAGACATTCTGTAGTCAACCAGAACTCAATGCTAAATCCCCCAGGAGACTGTTCTTCTTCAAGACCTCCAACATGCTGCAGCAACTGTCCTCCTGCAGCACAACCAAGGGACCAAAGGAACATAGTAGTTACGTTTTTCCAGAACATGTGAACGAGTCACAGATCTTCCAACCAAACCAACCAGCCAATGATTTCATCCTTGAGGATGAAAAAGGTATACATCTCAGTTAAGATAACTGGTGTTAAACCACATACTTGTAGTAGTTTAGCATAGCTATTATTATATTCTGATACTTGAATTTACTATTATTTTTTCTTTGTTTGCCCTTTTGATTCATCATATGACCACAGAAGATTTAATAATCATGCTCTAATACACAGGGTTTGTTGCCACTGTGCACTAGGTCATTTGGGTGTGGGGCGAAAGGTTGCCTTTTCTGTATTGTCTCTCAGGAAGTAATTTTGAGAAGACCACATTTTTAATCCATATGAAGAAAAAAAACTTATGCTCATGTTCATGTTTGAGAACTAAATAGAGGACTGAAAAACATGAGAGAGAACTGTGGTCTAAAAAAAAGACTTACGCGTCAGCCTTGTGTCAACTGTAGTATAGCTATTTTCTTGATCTCTGCTATTGTAGATGGCTTTAGGTAATTTTCAGGTCTTTGGTCTGTCTCCATCATTGCTCAAAGTTTATATCATCTGGCAATAAAGTTTTAAAATTGTTTAAATATCTGAAATTGTATTATATTCTTCTTGAGGGAGTATCAATTTTGAATGTTGAAAACGTTAAAAATTCTACAGCAGAAGGACAGTTACCTCAAAAGGCTAGTAACAGAACAGATTTTTCTTACACAATTTTATCTGTATGCTATTGACTGAATACGGTGCTAAGCTGACTGTTTAAACACGGTTCTTTGTGGACACAGATATGTGGACACAGATACTCTTATCAAACTCGGTCCTAATCAGCATCTTTCATAAATGGCCCTCCCATGCACTTCTCAACTGCTCTTTTTCAGCATTTCTTGTTTTGGGCTCCACTTGACTATATCTGATATTTTTGTTTGCTTCTGAGATAAACATTTTACTAAATTCCAAGGTGTAGGCTTTATTGTCCTCTCATACTCTGTCTGACAATGCCAGGAAATTAATTAAATAATAGTCCCCTTCATGTCTGTCTCTTTTCTTTTGTCTGATGATACCTTGAGAGTCATCCCTGCATGCAATCAAATTTCTGAAAGACCTATTAAAGCGGAACTCTGCCTCCATTCAAAGAGATATTTTAGTGAAACTACTCTGTGAGATCGGATTTGTTAAGACATTAGGATAGAAATTAACATTTGTGATTCTAATTTTTAGAGCCATGTATTTATTTGGAATGTTAACAAAAGGAACTGTGTATTCCTCTTCATCTGATCTTTTTAAAAGAAGCTGTTGACTTTTTATGCACAGTACTCCATCCCCATACATTGGACACTACACAGTTGTGATTTTTTCCCCTCCTCAAATATAGTAGGAAATGATGCATCTCAACAATTAGTATGTGCTCCGTATCACAGAAAATTGGTGATTCACTATAACACCATGAAGTTATTGCTGGCAAATGATGGCAATTTAAATTGTAACCTATAAACATATATATTGCACGGTATAAGTGCCTTAGCTCTTACATCTTTTTATGCATTTGCTGCTCTGAGCAACAAGTGTATTAATGATGTTGCTGTCTCATCTATATTTCTATTACTGTCTTCAATTAGTAATCATATCTATTCAGGCAGACATATACTCATTCGTGGTTTTGATAATATAAAATCAAATGGTCATAAAATATGATAAAGACAGATGAAAATAAGGGTTGTCTGTGGTTTCCATGGTTCACTCTAAGAATAATAAGAAAACCTGATGATGGATGATGGGGTTTTGCTAAGGAAGCTAGAAATCGAAGCATCAATCAACTGTAAGATGTTAATAGAAATTAGGCAGTTAAGTTCCTTGATTATTCCTAATTTAGCTTGGAAAGTTTAGTGGTAACATTTAAAATCAGTTGACTAAGAACTTTAAATCCTACATTATAAAAAAGTTTTTCTCTTCATAAAACAAATTTATTTTTGCTGATTTAATTTCAATCTAGTTTATAGATTTTTTTGTATGTTATACAGTATATCTATAACAAAACATTAAATCTTTGAGAAAAAAAAATATTCAAAATATGTAGATGGATAATCCTACCAACTTCTTATGGATATTGACCAGCACAATAGAAGAAGATGTTTGCAGTTTCTGAAATGGAAATGGAGTATATCCCCAATGTAACAGCAGATTACAAAAAGGAAATATAAACTCCAAAGCACCCAATGAATCTGAAAAAGCCAATTTTACTTATAGTTCTATCATTCAAAAGTTAAAACATTGAAATTCTAAACGACAGACAAGTTCTTTGCAAAGTGGAAGATGTTTTCTCTTCTGATTGTTCTCATTCCTTTGCTTAACTTCCCAAAGATTTTCACTTAATAGAGTTTCATGTTTGACTTTGTTCTTCAGACAGGGCAACTTATGTCAAAGATCAGAGAAGCAATTGACTTTCTCAATGGGACATTTTGAAGGCACTTGCATAATTAGAAGACAGTGTCAACAAAATTATATTAGTGAAGAACTGTGTCAAGGAACTTGTAATTTTTTAAGATTCCTGAGTCTTGGTCCTGTGGATTGACCAAGTCATACTGAGATGATGTCATCCATTGTATAGTTCTCTGCATTATTTTTGAATACCTCAGATTTCACACATGCTATCATGAGTTTAGTCAACTGCCTATTGTGAACATCAACTTTTCAGCATCATTTACTCTGCAGCTTCCTTGATGGAGTTTCAGCAGACTATGATGATTTGCAGCTTCACTGTGATGTTTATGGGCTCAATAAAGAAAAGGTTCTAAAAAGATTATGGGCACTGAAAAAGGAAATACAACCTTTTCTGCAGGAGCACAGAGCACAGCAGACTAAACATTTTGGGAATTTCTTGCCTGCCACAAACAGATGATGATTCCCCATAGACATTCTTACTTATTTTATGCCCTCAACAAAAGTCTTAAGGACTTGAATAAAAATTTCAGAGCCATCTTCTCTTTACACAAGAAGTTTCATGTTTTGTAGCAAGATCTTGGAAGATAGAGAATGTCTTATTTTCAAAGTTTAAAGGGGAGCAAGACATAGTTTCAGCTGGTATCTAGGCCTAGCTTTCGCTAGAGGTATCAACGAGCTAACGCAGACTTCAGACGTTCCTTTACTCCACATGTGGGCTCTGCGTGATACTCATCTGGTGTTAGCTGCAGCTAGAGAGGCAAAGCAGGGAAAGACTTCAAAACTTACCCTGCTGTAAATGCAGTTTCTTTCAGGTGATTTGGAATTTAAATTGCAGTTGCTTGTAGCAGTCTGACTACGTAAGCTTCTTGCACCTTACTTTCAAGGCATCATGTATTTAATAACATCGTATATATATCACCCAAACATTATATACCTTCTTTCGAGATTTAATTAGCCAAAGCAGTTTGGGAAACTACAATAACTAGTTTGTTCTTTTGTGCTGCATTTATAATATGCAGTGCCATGGAGAATGGAAATCTCAGTCTCAACCTTGTTTTCCACACTGGATGGGAGAAGGCAAAAATGCCTTTACTTTGTGAACTGAGCTGTTGTATATTTTTGAGGTAAGCAAAATCAAATGTGTTTCTACAGAGTCTGTTTTCTGTGTATGGTCATATTTGAATTGTCTTATTTGTAAGATTGTTGGCAAAGTTACACTGAGTTTCCTAAGCTGTGATGTGATTTGAATTGCTGCACATTCCTGAAGGGTGTATGGTCATTTTTACAGAAGGTCATGAGTATATTAAAGGCTTTAAGGGCAAAGCTCTCTGTTATTTCTATCTTCTTGGATCAGATGTGGCAGAAGCAGCTAGAGGAGATGTGACGGGATGAAGATATCCATCTCCCCAACAACTCTTACCTTCTGTGTCTGTTGGCACAGTATGGATATACACTGTTGGAGAAAGATTTTGGAAATCCGTGGGAATAAAAGTGTCTTAAATCAACCTCTGCAGTCTGAAGAGCTGTTGTGCTTTCCATTCTCACATCCAAACTCAAGAGCCCAAGACATTCCTGTATTTGCAACCCTTCAGTGTCCAGGGGCTGCTTTCTCAATCCATGGGTCAAAAAGCAGGCGCACCTACAAAATTTCTGACAGACCATTAGAAGTAGCAGCCACCTGGGACTGTCACCTCTGCTATAAACTAGTTCTTAACACTTACTTTAAGACTCATTATTTTCCTTTGCAGTTGCAAAGTGGTAAGAGTTTTATATACCAGAGTTACCACAAATGTTATCAATGTATTATGGATGATACACTTTCAACCACTTTTTTTTAATCCATTTAACCAAAACTATATTACAGCTACACAGATGCTACTCACTTTTTTTTCTTCAGACTCCAGATTTCAGCAAGTACTTCCAAGCTTTTTTGAAAATCATGTTTTTGATTTTTTACTTCTTTAATATTCTATATT
>NW_021938697.1:0-3296 GCF_001715985.3 Manacus vitellinus | reverse complement strand
CACCGCCCCTCGCCCACAGTTTTAACGTTAGAGAGCCAAGATTTAACCCAGAGCGCCGCAAGCTCCCACGTGCAGGGCATTTCCACAGACTTGTTATTTTTCTCTTTTTAATGACCACATGGCTAAAGTCAGGGAAATACAATCAGCATTCCCTAAACACCATCACTTCTACATCCACCTGCGATCAGGGGCCGATGGGCAGCAGCCTGGCCTGGACGGGCTGCAGGGATGGTGTGAAGGCCACTGTGCCCCAGGTTTGAAGGACTCTGGCCATGATCCCTGGCCCGTGGGCAGAAAGCCCAGAGCCAACGGGAACTCCAGCCAGCTGCAGGCAGATGTTACTCTGTCCCAGTTTGCCAGGGGTGGGCACGAAGGGGCCCTTCCCCGTTCGGAAGTGGAAGTCGTCCCCTGTGCACAGCCCGCTCTGATCCTCGGCCTCGTGGGAGCCAAGTCCCTTGTCCCAGCCCACTTCCTGCAGAGAAGAAAGGGAAAGATTGCACAGAAGGGAGACATTCTTCCCTGGGAGGGTGGGGAGGTGGCCTGGCACAGAGAAGTTGTGGCTGCCCCATCCCTGCAAGTGGCCAAGGCCAGGCTGGAGGTCTATTAGAAGGTGTCCCTGCCTGTGGCAGGGGGTGGAAGGAGATGATCCCTGAGATCCTTTCCAACCCAAACCACTCCAGGATCCCAGGATGATTCCATGCTCTCTCTCTGCATTTCTTTGGCATCATTTCCTCTCAAAAACAACATCTGCGATTTAGTTGATTGCTAAAGCCATCATTTTAGAATCATCTCAGGAATCCAAAGGGACTGGAAAACACACAGAAATCATTCCTACACCCACCAAAGCATTAGGAATTGGAACCCGATTCCCTCATCTCTCTCCTTGTTCTTCTTGGCTGGAAAACCTGATGATCCCCACTGGCTGTTTTTAGGCTGCTTTTCTTCCACAGCTCCTTTCCTCCCGGCTGAAACCTCCTGGCATCTTCAGGCCTTATCTGGAGGGAAGCCCCTCTGAAGTATTTCCTCTCGTGGCAATTCTGTGGGATGAAGAAGTAAAAAAAGCACATCAAGAGCTCCTTCTACCCCCTTCCCTCGCAAACACCCTCCCAGCTTGTCCTTGGCAGCTCCATCCCCCCGGCAGCGGCACCCGACGCTTCGGCTCCGCTGGGAAAGGGACAGCAAGTGCAGAAGCAAGTTCAGGTCTGGGCAGGGGCTCCCTGGGGAACGGCACTTCAGTGCTTTAGTCCGTGGCCTTTCCTGCTGCCCTCCCTCCTGGAGGCAGAGGATGACCCGTCCCTTGTTTCTCCCACGCTGGCAGACCCAGGTCCTGCTCCTTTGGCCCCACTTTTCTTGGCAGACCCGGCATCATTTCCCAGGGTCCCCAGGAAACTTCTGCACTTGACCCACTGCTAAGTGCAGAGCACAGGGCGAGGGAAGGACAAATTTCTCGGCACCCACCCCCTGGAATTTCCCTCCTCCGCAGCACGCTCCCGTTCCCGCTGTCTCTGGAGGTGCCCACACGAGTCCTCCTTCTCCCAGCCCTGCCAAACTGACACACACACAGGAGAAATAACAAGTCTTGCTTGCACAATTCCCCACCCTAACCCTTGCCTGTCCTGCCCAGAGCTGAGGGAAATCTGACGGAATATTAATAAACCACCTTTGTTAAGAGCAGTCATCAGGCGGTTCCTTCAGGCTTTGCAGGAGTTTGTAGGGAAAAGCCCCAAATTCCAGTCCTACCTCTAAATTTGTAACAGCTTTCCTTGGAGAGATTCTGGACAGTAACACATACAACAAAATTAAAATCAGGAGAGGAGCCTTAAAAAATTATAATCAGGAGAGGAGCCTGAAAAAACTAAAATCAGGAGAGGAGCCTAAAAACCTGAAAATCAGGAGAGGAGCCTAAAAATCTAAAAATCAGGAGACGAGCCCAAAATCCTAAAAATCAGGAGAGGAGTCTAAAAAAATTAAAATCAGGAGAGGAGCCTAAAAAAATTAAAATCAGGAGAAGAGCCTAAAAAAATTAAAATCAGGAGAGGAGAGAGGAGCCTAAAAAAAAAAATCAGGACAGGAGCCTACAAAAACTAGAATCATGAGAGGAGCCTAAAAAAATTAATATCAGAGAGAGAGGAGGACCTAAAAAAATTAAAATCAGGAGAGGAGCCTAAAAATTAAAAATCAGGAGAGGAGCCTAAAAATCTAAAAATCAGGAGAGGAGCCAAAAAAAATTAAAACCAGCAGAGGAGCCTAAAAAAATAAAAATCAGGACAGGAGCCCAAAAAAATTTTAAATCAGGAAAGGAGCCTAAAAATATTAAAATCAGGAGAAGAGCCTAAGAGAATAAAAATCAAGAGAGCAGCCTCAGCAGAGGAAAAAAATCCGAGGAAAAAAAATTCAAATCAGGAGAGGAGCCTAAAAAAATTAAAATCAGGAGGGGAGCCTAAAAAATTAAAATCAGGAGAAGAGCCTAAGAAAATTAAAATCAAGAGAGGAGCCTAAAAAAATTAAAATCAGGAGAGGAGCCTAAAAAAATTAAAATCAGGAGAGGAGCCTAAAAATAAAATCAGGAGAGGAGCCTAAAAAAATTAAAATCAGGAGAGGAGCCTAAAACAATTAAAATCAGGAGAGGAGCCTAAGAGAATAAAAATCTGGAGAGGAGACTGAAAATTTTAAAATCAGGAAAGGTGCCTAAAAAAATTAAAATCAGGAGAGGAGCCCAAAAAAAATTAAAATCAGGAGAGGAGCCTAAAAAAATTAAAAGCAGGAAAGGAGCCCAAAAAAATTTTAAATCAGGAAAGGTGCCTAAAAAAATTAAAATCAGGAGAGGAGCCTAAAAATCTAAAAATCAGGAGAGGGGCCTAATAAAAAAAAATCAGGAGAATGGTCTAAAAATCTAAATCAGGAGAGGAGACTAAAAAAATTATAATTAGGAGAGGAGCCTGAAAAAACTAAAATCAGGAGAAAAGCCTAAAAATCTAAAATTCAGGAGAGGAGCCTAAAAATCTTAAAATCAGGAGAGGAGCCTTAAAAAATTAAAATCAGGAGAGGAGTATAAAAATCTTAAAATCAGGAGAGGAGCCTAAAAAACTAAAAATCAGGAGAGGAGCCTAAAAAAATCAAAAATCAGGAGAGGAGCCTAAAAAAATTAAAATCAGGAGAGGAGCCTAAAAAAATTAAAATCAGGAGAGGAGCCTAAAAAAATTAAAATCAGGAGAGGAGCCTAAAAGAATTAAAATCAGGAGAGGAGCCTAAAAAAATTAAAATCAGGAGAAGAGCCTAAAAAAATTAAAATCAGG
>NW_021938696.1:0-60681 GCF_001715985.3 Manacus vitellinus | reverse complement strand
ATGTTTTGAGTGTCAATGAGCCCTTTGGCACTGAAATCCTGAACTGAGGATCTGAAGACTGAACAAGCCTCTAGAGAAGTAAAATTTATCAGGAAACCTCCAAGTTGCTGAGGATGTCAGCAAGCCCCAGTGAGGCCATCACTGAAAAGAGAGTGTGGAGGAATGAGCAGACAAGGAGACCATCCCTGGGGCTGGGGAAGCAGGAACTCAGAGTCACTGGTTCCAGGTGGCAAATGGACTGTGGGATGTTTCTGGGAGAGCTCCTAAAGGCTGTGCTGGTTTCAGGGGGAGTACAGTTAAATTTCTTCCCCGTGGCCGGTGCAGGGCTGTGTTTTGGCTTTGTACTGAACACAGGGTTGATAATCACAGAATAGGCTGAGTTGGAAGGGACCCACAAGGATCATCCAGTCCAACCCTTAGCCCTGCACAGGCCTATCGCCAAGAGTCACACCATGAGCCTGAGAGGATCATCCAAACACTTCTTGAGCTCTGTCAGCCTTGGTGCTGTGCCCACTGCCCTGGGGAGCCTGTTCAGTGCCCAACCACCCTCTGGAGGAACAACCTCTTTCTAAGATCCAACCTAAACCTCCCCTGACACAACTCCAGGCCATTCCCTCAGTCCTGTCCCTGGTCCCCCCAGAGCAGAGCTCAGGGCCTGCCCCTCCTCTGCCCCTCCCCAGGAAGTTGTACCTGCAGTGAGGTCTCCCCTCAGTCTCCTCTTCTCCAGCTGAACACACCAAGTGCCCTCAGTGTCCTCACACACCTTCCCCCCAAAGCCCTTCCCCATCTTCCCTGCCCTCCTTTGGACACTCTCCAATGGCTCAATCTCTCCCTTCCATTGTGTCCCCCCAAACTGCCCCAATGGTGCAGGTGAGGCCCCCCCAGGGCAGAGCAGAGCGGGACAATCCCCTCCCTGGCCCGGCCGGCCATGCTGGGCCTGATGCCCCCAGGACAGGCTTGGCCCTCCTGGCTGCCAGGGCACTGCTGACTCAGGGCCAACTGGCCACCCACCAGCACCCCCAGGGCCCTTTCCCGGCACTGCTTTCCAGCCTCTCCTTCCCAGTCTGTCCATCCATGCGGGGTTGCCCCATCCCAGGGCAGAATCCGGCACTTCCCCCTGTTGAAGTTCTCAGGGCTCCTAAAGAGCCGGGAGGTCACGGGATGTCAAAGAGCTCCACGGAGCTGAAGGGACCGTTGGGACACTGTGGAACCTCATGGAATCAAGTGGCCACTGTGACACATGGGGCCTCATGGAATCAGGGGAGCCCTGGGACACTGCGGAACCTCACAGAATCAAGGGGCCATTGTGACACTGCAGGGACTCTTTGAACCAAAGGGGCTTGTGCTGGGCTGTCACAGGCCAGGGCAGGGGCAGCTGGAGAGCCCCTGGCCCAGCCATGAGTCACGGGCTGAGCCATCAGCTCCTGCTGAGAGAAGGGACCTCACAGGCCCTTCCGAAGGTGTTAACAGTGGGTCTATTGGCTCCCAGGATGAATATATTGACTCGGTAAGCTTTAGGGTGTATCCTTGATGATAAGGAAGTCAGTACACAGCCCTAAAGGAGAAACAAAGCAGACTGTAAAGTTGGTAGGCCTAGGATGAGGGAACTACAATAAGGCCTTGAGCTTTGCTAAATGTATCACCAGTTGATCCTAGCCAATGAAAACGCTGTTGCTTGCTTAGCTAAAATGAGGTTATTGCTTGCTGCTAGCAAGGGGTATAAAAAGGCAGATGAGAAAATAAAGAAAGACATCTTTTCTGCACACAACTAGACTCTTTGTGTCTTTATCGACCGCCACGACTCTACACCGACAGTTTTGTTATTGCTGGGCAGCACTTGCACAGCTCCAAGGCCTTTCCTGCCCCTGGTACGGCCACGCTGGGGAGGGAGCTGGGGGTGCGTGGGAGGGTGGGAGGAGACACACCTGGGCCAGGTGACCCCCCTGACCCAAGAACTGCTCCAGACCATGGACATCACACTCAGGGTGTGTAGGGGGGAACTTTGGAGTGATGGTGTTTGTCTGCCCAGTCACCATTTCTCAGGACGGGGCCCCGCTCTCCTGGAGGTGCTGAACACCTGCCTGTCCATGGGAAACTGGGAATGAATTCCTGGTTTGGCCTTGCACGTGTGCACGTCTTTGACTCAACCCAGGAGTTTTGTCACTTCTACCCTTCTGATTCTCTCCCCCACCCCTCTGGTGGGGAGGGAGTGAGCGACTGTGCAGTGCTGAGTGCCTGGCTGACATTGCTAAACCTTGACAGATGGAAACTCCACAGGTCTCTGGGACCCTGTTCTAGTGCTGAACTATCCCCTTGGTGGGTTTTTAAAATTATTAATTATTTATTCTGTATGCCAAGTTACTCAAGCCTTACAGAACTCAGTGCAAGATTTCATAGCAGGGCAAGGTGCCCTTCATATCCTTTAGCTTTTTAAGCTGATTCCACACAGAAACACTGCCCATAGGCCATGAGGCCTAGCAAGGGATTTCTCAAACCCAAGGGGAGTCACCTCTCATGGGTTGTGTCACCTCTGGGGCTCATTGATGACTGACCACGATTGCACTGTTTCCCCTTAACATTACATTGGTCAGACCCAGCTTGAAGGAGCTCTTGTCATTGAACTCTTTTGGGGTACTGAAGGTGCTCTGAAGGACAAAGATGTCATGGCAGGGTAGGACATAACAGGAATGCCTCAGGACACCGTTCCCCTCCTGGAGGAGGAGGAAAGCCAGGCTGGAACACATGGTTTTGTTGGAGTGAATATGGGGTGCTTTGTTTAGGCAACCACATACCCCAGTGGGACTTGTAGCATTTGGGACCATTTTACACCCTCTGTAGGATCACTTTGTCCATAGGAGTCTCTTCAAGGCCATTCTCACTTCCTTATTCTTCAAGCTATAGATGAGAGGGTTAAACATGGGAGTCACAACTGTGTCAAACAGGGCAGAGTATTTGTCAGGATCTCCAGAATCCCTCGAGTAGACGACTTTAAGTAGACGACTGTGGCTGAGCCATAGAAGAGTGTCAGCACCCCGAGGTGTGAGGAGTAGGTGGAGAAGACTTTGTGCCTGCCCAGAGCTGAGGGGATTTTCAGAATTGCTCTGACAATTTTAATGTAAGACAGAACTATCAAGCAGAAGGGAAGGATTACAAAACCCAGGGTGATGGTGTGCAGCCCCACTTGGTTCCAGAACGTGTCTGCACAGGCCAGGTCCAGCAGTGGGGGGACGTCCCAGAAGAAGTGAGGAAGGTCACGGGATGCACAGAAGGGCAAAGGGAACAGCTGGTAGGTCTGTCCTACCTACACTGGTGCCACAGCCGCCCAGGAGCCCAGCAGCAGCCTGGTGCAGAGCCCCCTGCTCATGGCCAGGGCACAGGGCAGGGGGTGGCACATGGCCATGGAGCACTCGTAGGCCATGGCAGCCAGGAGAAGGCTTTGGGTGATGCCCAGCAGAACCAGGAAATACAGCTGGGCAGCACAGCCAAGGAAGGAGATCCTGCCATCTGCCCTCAGGAGACACACCAGCATTTTTGGCAGTGACAGAGGTGTAGTAGACCTGCAAGAAGGACAAGTTCCTCAGGAAGAAGTACATGGGGCTGTGCAGGCTGGAGTCCAGCACAGTGAGGAGGGCAACCAGGCTGTTCCCTGCCAGCACCACCAGGTAGATGAGCAGGAACACCGTGAAGCACAGGCCCTGCAGGCTGGAGTGGTCACAGAATGCCAGAAGAACGAATCCAAATCCAACAGTGTGGTTCTCCAAGCCTTTTCTTTGGGACATTTTCCCTCTGCAGAGCAATCCTGTGGCCTGTCCACCACCACCCCCACTTCAGGCCTAGAGAAAGACTCCACACACCAGCACACACGGGACTGCAGGAGGAGGGGAGCTGGAGCAAGCTCTGCAGGAAGGTTTGGGAATCCAACAGGGGCTGTTTGCTGCAGGGAGGTTTGCAAAGGGAGGGAAGAACAGAATCCATGAGCCTGCATGACCCGGATTTGCCACAGAGATAAGGGAATCTTGACTTGTTTGGCCAGAGGGGATTTTATTAAATAGAATGCCTGGGGATAGAGGAGAAAAAAAAGGAAGGAAATGCATAAATACCAGCCCCTTGCAGAACAGTCTGGCTTACATTCCTTGTCCAGATGTTTAATGCATTTAATGTAAGAATGAGAAGAAAGAGGGTGAAAAAGGAGAAAAGTGATGAAAATGGGGAAGCAAAGCAAGGTAAGGCAAGGCAAGGGAAGGAGAAGCAATCCAAACAAAGCAAGGCAAGGCATGGCTCAGTTCTTAGACCTTGGTGAGAGAGATTAATCCCAGCTCTCCTCACATGCGGGAGCTCATCCCCTGGCGCTCTGTCAGCACACCAAGATCTGGGAGACTGTCCAAGATCTGAATCATTCACCTTCACATGGTGAGGGGTGAATCCCATTGGAAGTAAACCAGGCTTCTCTCTTCCAGGGAATCCAGTGGCTCTGATGCATCCATGGGCATTTTAGCAGGACAGGGAAGCAACGGTTTATGCAGAAATAACAAGAGTTCCTAACTGTACTAAAAGACAGGTTAATGCAAGAAGTGCCAGTGTGTCCTGCAGTTTTCAGTCATCCAGAGAAGAAAGTGGTTCAAAGAGGTTGATCTCCCCACCATACCTGATTTGCCTGAACAGATCAGGTTTTTATAACTTCTGAGAGAGTCACTGATAATCCAACATTCCCAACCTTGCTGCTCTGTCCCTGGGATTCCTGAGCCCTCACAAATCCAGCCCAGGGCCCACATGCTCCCATCCCAGCCTTGCAACACTCCCCAGTGCCCTGCAAGCGCTGGTAAAGGCCCAGCAATGCTCCTGCTGCCCAGGGAGCTGAGCCCTCCCTGTGCATTCCCCACCCTCCCAGAGCACAGGGACTCCCTGCAGGGCTCACTGGCAGGGTGGGAGCTACAAGGCAGCAGCTCCTCCATCGCAGGTGCCTTCTAATGAAGCCACAACTCAGCTGAAAAGGGGTTTCAGGAACTCACTTTGGCCTGGGGAGGGAATGTCCTCTCCCAGGCGAGGGCTGAGGATGCTGCTGTGTCTCAGCCAGCACCAACACCCATTGAGAAGTCTTCTTAAACCCTGAGGTGTCACTGATGACAACAGCAGGTCAGAAAAAAATCAAGTATCCAATTAGCCAAGGGACAAGCACAGGGCATTTTTTCAAGAGAAAAATCCAAATTCACACAAACACATGGTCCTAATACTTTGCTTATTTTCTCAAGGTATTTGTGCCATTTTCCTGTGAGTTTTATCTGTCTCATAGAGATGTCATTCAAAATTCCCAAGATCAAATTAAAGTTTGCATGAGAGAAAAGTCACCATGATTTTCTAATCTACCAACTTCATAACATAAATATACAGAAAAATTAAATATTCCTATTTAAAACCAAAAGTAATCACTGAGATACCCACATATATTTTAATTTAATGCTTTAACTCAAAGCAACCATTCCCATGCAGATTATCCACATACCAGCAATCCCTGCTTGTTCCCAAATGTTGTCAAAGATGCAGCCTCCTCTTTTTAACTCTCAGGTGTCTCCATGCTCCAAAGATCTCGAGTGGAGCCCAAAGCAGGCCAGTTTTGCTCCCAGGAACCTGCCAGAGCCCTTCTTAGGTGGTGCCAATCTCACAGGCAGCGTTTCCCAAAGCTGGAGGAAGCCTGAAAAGGAAGGAAATTTCCCCAAACCGAGCCAGGCTTTTCTCAGCACCTGAGCTGCTGCCCAGAGCCTTTGCCTCCCTGCACCCACGGCCTCCAAGGATCTGCTGGAGAGTCCCTGGGGAGGCTTTGTCAGGAATGGCCCTCAGGGGGCTCCTTAAAGTTTCAAGGGACTGCAAGGTTTTCAGAGCAATTTGGGGTTTTGATTTTGCATTTTTGAGAGGTTTGTGCAACCATGTCCTCCAATTATCTGCTGTAACAAGTCCCTTGAGAGCCTCAGACAGTGACAACCCTCAGTGGGGCTCATTAATGCTTCAAGGCACTCAGGGTTTATTGAGGTGCTTTTTTTGGCACTGAGCCTCTGAGAGGTTTGTTCAGTCGTGGCCTCCAATGACCTGCTCTAATTAGTCCCCTGAGAGACTCTGTCGGTTGTGACACCCGGTGGGGCTCGTTAATGCTTCAGGGACTGCAGGGTTTTCACAGGACTTTGTGTTCTGCTTTCCACACTGAGTGTTGGTGAGGTTTGTGCAATCCTCTGCAATTACCTGCTCTAATGAGTCCCTTGAGAGGCTTTGTCAGTTGTGACACTCTGTGGGGCTCATCATTTCTTTGAAGTAGTTCAGTTTTTAAGGGCACTTTGGCTTTTGCTTTTGACACAAAGTCTGTGACAGATTTGTGCAATCATGGCCTGCAGTGATCTCCTTCAAGGAGTCCTTGAGGAGCCTGGATTGGGAATGGCCCTCAGTGAGACCCATTAATGCTTTGAGATATGTTGACATTCTCTTCTGACTTGGACTCATGGAAAGGTCTCCTCTCTCTCAGAGGAGAACCTCACCTGAGGTTCAAGGACTCAGCGCCAAGTGCACCGTGGGGACCACGAGGCTCCTTAAAATCAATCAAGTGCTAAGAAACCACAGCTCTGCCTTGATTTTCCTCTAGTCTAGTGCAGTTAATCAGGAAGTTTTCTTAATACGCAGAAATACTTCAAAGAGGTTCTAATAAACATGCATTCTTATTTTCAAGGGTGTAGTTTCTTACTTTTCTCCTTTGAAAAGAGTTGATTGCAGCTTTCTCTGATTGATATTGATCCAGGGTCTCTCCTAAGGAGGTTTGGACTGGTTGGAGCTTTCCCTTGAGGTCTGACACAGTGTGGACAACCTTGCTCCACATTTCCCAACTCCATCCTGTCTCTGCTCAGTCTCCTGGGTCCTGCTTTGCTCACAGAACTGGCTGCACACAGCAAAGAGGGCTTTTTCTTCTTTTTTTGCCACAATCTGAAACTCATGAGGTTCACCTTTGTAACAGACACTCCTCAGCTGTGAGCCAAGTCCCTGCTGCCAGCAATGAGGTTCAGCTCCCCCAAGGCAAAACCGTGCCAGAAATGTTTTAGACACCCAGAAAGTGAAATAATAAACACGAATAAAGAGTTGGTACTGGGGGGACACTTGGGGATCCTGAGGGGCACTTATGGGGCAGTTTTAGGGGGACATTTAGGGGACACTTAGGCATCCAGGGGGGCGCTTCAAGGTCGGGGACTGTACTGGGGCTGGATGCCTGAAGAATGAACACACAGCCCTGGAACCATTGGATCTCCTGGATGATTGAAGTGCCTCTAATAGAAGGTGCGTGGCCTGCCTGCCCCTCCCGCCGAGCACCAGCTCCATCTCCTGCTCCTGCCCAGCGGCTTTGCAGAAATCCAGGGCTGGGTGTGGATTGAAGGCTGTGGCAAGGGACAGGATAAAGTTGCTTCACTTTCCACCCTTGATGTCTCAATGTCTGTGATCTTAGGAACCCTCACAAACCTGGAACAAGGCAGATTATCTGTTTTTGTAAGATATGTACATGGAGATTGTTTTGATCTGTGTTTAAATCGTCCTTGAATAAAAGAACTAATAGAAAACTATGTAAAAAAAAAAAAGGAAAAGGGAAAAATAAGAAAAACGAAAATTAAAAAAGGGAGAAAAGAGATAAAAAGGAGAAAAAAGAGAAAAAAAAGAAAAATAGGAAAAAATGATGAAAAAAAAGAACAAATAAAAAAGAGAAAAAAGAAAAAAGAGAGAGAAAAAAGGGAAGAAAAGAAAGAAGAAAGAAAAAAGAAAGAAAAGAGAGAAAGAAAAAAGAGAAAATAAAAGAAGACAGAAAAATTAAAACCCAAAAAAAGTCCGATCCTCCCCCACCGCAGGGACTACAACTCCCACAATGCCCCGCGCAGGCGGGGGGCGGGCAGGGGCCGTGTCCGCGCGCTGATTGGCTGCGGGGCGGGTCTGTAAAGGCGGAGGGCGCGCGGAGCGAGCGCCATTTTGGCCTCGTGGTCGGGAGTGAGGAGGACTCGCCTGCGGCCGCTGCACTTCGTGGGTGAGTTGGCGGGGGGGCGGCGAGAGCGGGGTCTGGGGATCCCCTCGGGGGCTGCGGGGAGCGCGGGTGTGGGTGGAAAGGCTGGAGGCCTCGGGGGGGTTTAGCGGGGGAGTTCGGGGGTTCCCGGGGACGTTTTGAGGGGTCCCTGAAAGGACTCGGGGGGGAAGTTGAAGGTCCCTGGAGGGTTTTGGGGGGCTCTGATGTGGGTTTTGTTTTCTGAGAAGATTTGAGGTGTCCCAGGTGGGCTTTGGGGCTCTCTGGGGAGGTTTGGGGTTCCTGGGAGGCTTTGCGGGGACCTTGAGGCAGTTTTGGGGTCCCTGGGGGGTTTAAGGTGTCCCAGACGGTTTGGAGGGCCCGTGGGGGGGATTGGGGGTCCCTGAATGGGCTTGAGGGGTCCCAGGTGGGTTTTGCGGGTCACTGAGAGGGTTTGGGGGGTGCTGGGGAGGGATGAGATCTCTGAGGGGATTTGAAGGGACCTGGAGAAGGTTTTGATGGGTCGAAGGGGGATTTCAGAGGTTTTGAAAGGATTTTACAGGGTCCCCTAAAGCCCAGCAATGGGGTTCAAGGGGTCCCCCAGCCCCCAGGGGAGGGGTCCTAGGGATGCCCCCCAAAATCCAGAGGGGGAGATGTACCACAGCCGGGTAAGGGGATTCCAGTGCCCCCAGTATATCCCAGTGACCTCCCAGTTACCCTCAGTATGGCCCAGTAACCCCCTCAGTGACCACCCAGTGTGTCCCAGTGACCTTCCACTGCCCCCCAGTATGGCCCAGTGATCCTGCAGTGAGCACCCAGTAACCCCCAGTATGGCCCAGTAACCTGCCAGTGTCCCCCCGTGTGTCCTGGTATCCCCAGGTAACTCCCCAGTGCCCCCCAGTGTGCCCCAGTTCCCCCCGAGTCCATCCCAGTGCCCTCTCAGAGGGCCCCTGAGAGCCTGGTGAGGGGGGGCACGGAGAAGGGGAAACCTGGACAGTGGGGACCCCTGGGATCCCCTAGGACAACAAAGTGGAGAACCTGGAGAGGGGGAATTTCTGGGAATGCAGTATCCCGAAGGCGAGAATCAGAGGAGAAGGGAGCCTTGGGACCCCCAACACTCCCAGCATCTCTAGGTAGAACCCCCAGCATCCTAGACAGGAGAGACTCTCTGAACCCTAAAGGGGGGAAACCAGAGAAGGGGAAATCTTAGGAGAATTTTTTTGGGCTCATCTTCATATTTTAGAGTATTTTTTAGGTGAATCTCAACTTTTTTCAGTTTGGGGGGGCAGGAGTCTTCTCACTCTTTCTTATAGGCTTTTGCCTGAATCTCGATGATTTGGGTTTTTCTGGGCTAAATCTTGGTGTTTTGGAGGTTTTTATGGTCACAGGATGCCCAGTGAGTTCTAGAGATGGACTTGGGCAGGAGGAACCCCCAAGCCAACGAGCTCAGCCCTTGTTTTCCCCCCCATCAGGATTTGTCCTTCCCAAAGCTTGGGCGGATGGAGGAGGAGGCTGCGAGGAAGAGGAAGATGCCTTGGGCCCCCCAGGCAGGTGAGGAGGAAGTCAGTGTCCCTTTGGGCGGGTGTTGTGCTGGCTCTGTCAGCCCAGCATGGCCCCGGCTGCAGGACAACCCCGCTGGCGCCGCCGTCCTGCCGGGGCCGGAGTTGGGGGGATGTCCTTGGCCTTCCCTGTGGGCCGGAGGCAAATCCCCTGCCTGTCCTTCTTGCTTCCTGCCCCAGGCCCCGAGCTGAGGACGGAGAGCCCGGAGGACAAATCCCCCCGTGAGACCCTGGTGGGAGAGGCCGTTTTGAAGGGCTCCCCGGCGCAGGAAGGCAGCGGGGAGGAAAAGGGCCGGAGATCCCCCCGCAGGAGGGGCTCCAAAGCCAGCCCAGGGTGCTCTGAGGAGGAAAGAGCCAGCCTGTGCTGGGAAGGCGGCCGGAGCTTGAGGGGGAGCTCTGAGCTGGTGGTCCCTGAGCAGCCTCCCAGCAGGGAGAAGCCCTTCAGGTGTTTGGAATGTGGGAAGAGCTTTAGGAGCAGCACCAACCTCCTCACCCACCAGCACATCCACACTGGGGAACGGCCCTACAGGTGTGGGGAATGTGGGAAGAGCTTCACTGACAACTCCAACCTGATCCGACACCAGCGTATCCACACCATGGAACGGCCCCACACGTGTGGGGAATGTGGGAAGAGCTTCAGGCGAAAATCCCACCTCTTCACCCACCAGCGCATGCACACTGGGGAACGGCCCCACACGTGTGGAGAGTGTGGGAAGAGCTTCAATGACAGCTCTAACCTCCATGTGCACCGTCGCATTCACACCGGGGAACGGCCCTACAAGTGTGTTGAGTGTGGGGAAAGCTTCAGGATCAGCTCCAGCCTCCACACCCACCAGCTCATCCACACCGGGGAACGGCCCTACAAGTGCTTGGAATGTGGGAAGAGGTTTCAGACCAGCTCAGATCTCCTGAAGCACAAACCGACACACACAGGGGAGTGGGCCTTCCACTGCACTGACTGCGGGAAGGGCTTCAACCGGAACTCCACCCTTGTCACCCACCGGCGCATCCACACTGGAGAGAGGCCCTACAAGTGTGGGGAGTGTGGGAAGAGGTTTAAACGCAGCTCACATGTCATCCAGCACCAGCGGACACACACGGATGAGAGGCCCTTCCGCTGCACCGACTGCGGGAAGGGCTTCAACATGAACTCCAGCCTCATCACCCACCGGCGCATCCACACCGGGGAGAGGCCCTACAAGTGTGGGGAGTGTGGGAAGAGCTTCACCCAGAACTCTGCCTTGACCTCACACCAACGGACCCACCGGTAAGGGAAGCCCCGACTATGGGAAGAGCTTCGGTCGCTGCTTCCACCCTGAATGAAGCCCCTGATGGGGAGGCAACCCCTGGAGTCCAGTAACTGTCACTCCATCCCTTTCCACCACAAAGGGCCAGTCCCATTTCACAGGGGCACATTCTTCCAACCGAACCCTTCCTGGGGGGTGTGTCGAGATTCCTGCCTTGGCTGGGGACCTCCCAAGGTCCCTCCTGGAGGTTGAGAGCAGAGATCTCCCCCCGAGCGTTGGTCTGGGGGAGTTCCATCCATCTCTAATTAATAATCATTGCTTTTGTGCCAGCTTTAGTAGAATTGCTTCAACAATTGCTTTACTATAGAGCACTGTCCTATCTTATCCTGTACTCCTGGTAGTTTTAGTGTTTCTATTGTGCAGTAAATAATTCTTCTAAAAATCTGTGGTCTGATCATTTGTAATCCTAAATAATTCATTTCTATCAATAGATCTGATTTGCCATCATTAAAACCTGGGAAACAAAAGTGTTCAGTCCCACCTCTGTAATTTTTCTAAACTGCAACTGTTGTCATAAAGCAAG
The DNA here is from genome assembly GCF_001715985.3 of Manacus vitellinus. Taxonomy (NCBI): domain Eukaryota; kingdom Metazoa; phylum Chordata; class Aves; order Passeriformes; family Pipridae; genus Manacus; species Manacus vitellinus. Next base: position 49,278 of record NW_021938696.1, on the reverse strand, counting down.
GCTGAGATTGGATCCAGCAGCCCCCAGCACCCCACAGTAAGTTGGGAGGTCAGGGGGGCTAGCCCCCTTTTGCAAACCCCCTTGTGCCCAAAGACCTCCATGGGACTGTTGGACCCACCAGACCACCCCCCCTTTTCCACACTTCTCCCTGTTCCTTCCACCTTTTCATGGTCCCCTCATCCTCAGCCCCCCCTTTGATCAGTTTAGGGGTCCTAACCCCTACTTTTTCCCCCCTCTCTCACCACTTCCATATCATCCCTCTAATTCCCCAGCCCTCTCATGCTCAGTTTGGGGTCCCACCACCCCTTTTGTCCCCTCTGACCCCCCTTTTCCCACTGACCATCCCCTTCCCACCCCCCGCTCACCCGAGAACTGCTCGCCCGGAGCCGGGGGGGCTCCCAGCACCACCAGTGCCCAGAGAAGTCCCCCCAGAGAAGGGGTTGGGTGGAGTCCTGGGTGGGCTTTGAGTGGGTTTGAGCATTACTGGGGGGCTATGTGGAGGTTTTGGGGAGTTCCCAGCACCTTTTGAGGTGAACGGGGTGCTTTATTGAGGGGCAGGTGCCCTCCCAAAGCCCCTCCAGAGCAGGTTGACACAGGGGGAACACAGGGGAATTCCCCACTCCAGATCCATCCTGGGGCCAGTTCTACCCCCCCCAAACTCGGCTCCACCCCTTGGGATTCCCCCAAGCCCCTCCTGCACTGCCCTTCAATAACTGGGACTGGGGAGAACTGGGAAGCTTTCCTGGGATCAGGAGTGGCAGCAGGGGAGGGGGGGACACACGACCCCCCAAAATCCTCACAGGGACAGGAGGGGTCCAGGCTGGGCCCGAGGCCCCGGGGAGGGGCTGCGGCCGCCGCCGGCTCAGGAGCTCTGTGGGGAGAGAAAAGGGGGTGACAGCGGGGTGGGGGGTCCCCGGGGGGGCACAGACGCTCTGGGGGGACACACGACCCCCTGGGACCCCCCTCACCTTCTGGCGCAGGTAGAAGCCGAGCCCCAGCGCCAGGGAGACGAAGGCCAAGAGGAAGCCCCCGGCCCCTCCTTGGCAGCAATTGCTCAGGCTGATGGAGCCCGGCAGGGCCGGGGCCGCCGGCGGTGTCCGATCCCGGCAGGAAGCGGGGAGGGCCCGGCGGGGTCTGAGAGAAATAAATCAAGGCAGAGCTCTCTCTTTTGCCCTCTGGGCAGTGACCATCAAGAGCTGTCCCTGCTTCACAGGAGAAGCTCCGCAGACTTCAACAAAGTCTGTGGAAGAATCTCCTCTAGGAAAGTTGGCCCTGGGCTTTTATGCTTATCCAGTGATGGATCTCCAGTCACATATTCCCAGGTCAGTGAGCAGCTGATCTGTCAAACTCTGCTTCCAAAAGCAGCATGTGTATTGGAAGGTTGGGGAACGAGGCTGGGTTTGGCACAATTTAACACTAAACCAACCCCTTGGCACCAGCAGTAACTCCCCACAGAGAACTTGCAGTGCTTGCATTCTCCCATCAGATTCTTTTCCAGGTAGAACATCCTGCTACAAGGGGTCTGTTACCACCCACCCCAGAAAGGGGGGGGGTAACCAGGTTCTTATTAATAAATCCCTTGGGGTGGATTTGAGTGAAATGAAACTAAATAATTAATGTTTGAAAACATATATATGTAGGGTTTAATTTAGAACACTTTTGTTTCAAAGGTAAACAGTAATATTGCCATTTTGGGTGTTATCATCTATATCTCTCATCTACAGCAATATGGCATAAAGAGAACCTTTAGGGAAAATGCATAAGGGAGAGAAAGAAAGACAGGATAAGGGTAAGGGAGAGTAAAGGAAAGCAAAGCTGAGAGTGGAAAGATGTCTATAGTCACCGCCCACGGGGTCCAGCGATGGAACTTGGGAGTTGCAGCTCCAATGTCTGTCAGTTGAAGTGGTGGCCTTGATCCATTGGGGGTGGGGGAGGGAAGCCCCCACACTCCAAGAAGTTATGAGTTATTATATCCATGGATGGTGTCCCGGGCCATGCCTCGAGCCTCCAAGGTCTGCTGGGCCTGCGCAGAGTTCCCGTGAGGGGCCTGGTAAACACGGCTCTTCTCACCTTTTCAGGGCTTGACACCTTCAGCAGCACTGGCAGGGGGGATGGGTCCAGCTGCCTCTTCCCAGCGTGCAAAAGTGCCCTGGCAATCCCAGAATGCATAAATCATTGTGGCAGTTTGAGAACCTCAAAAATCCAATTTCCAAGTCCTAGCCCCCCCTCCCCCAATTTGTTTCAGTGTGAGAGGGTTTTCAGACAAAACACAGCTCAGTATGGGGGGAAAGGAATTATATTACAGTTTATTACTTACACAAATAAATACTATAATACATTATATACACAATTTTAACTCTCTCTCCTATGGAAAAGCAATATATTTACATTAGATCAAATCCCTCCTTTCCCTCCGATAAAAGTTCTGAAGGGAAGATGAAAAGATCCTTTCCACTTTCAGGGCAGCAGTGTCTCTCCTCTTCAAGGCAGCAGTCATAGCTGGATTTGTCAGAACTGGAAAATCTCTCTCTCTCTCCATTACAACACAGGGGTCTTCTCTCACCCCTCGGCCCTTCAGCTCCAGCTGGTCTCTCTCCCATGGACTGCGAAAGCAGGGACAAGGCTCACCTCTCCACAGTCATATCACGGGGTACTGGGCACCCCTGACAGTCCCTTCCTCAGGGGATTCAAGTTCCTCCTGAGTCAGAACGTTTAGGGCTTTCAGTTCAGTTTTTGCCCCAAGTGTTCTAGCAGAGCTCCTTTGCTCCGTCTCAAACTGTCAGCATGGCGAAGGGGGGCAGGAAGGCCTCTTCCCCCCTCCACATTCCTCCTGGCTGTCCTACTCCAGCTCCAGGACATCTCTGAGCTTCTCAGCTTCTCTCTCTCTCTCTCTCTAGTTGCTGCTGCATTTCAGGACTCCCTTCAGGTGGAAGTCCACCCCCTCCTCCCAAGAGGGGTCTCAAAGGGTTTGTAGAAATAAAGCCAGGCTCACCCCAAACAGTCTCTGCTGAGCCTGGTGCTCTGTCTCTCCGTCGGGCATCTCTGTGTCTCTCAGCTTGGCTCTGTACCACCTCACTCCTGCTGACTGTCTTCTTGGCTCTCAGCCACAGCTCTCTGTTCGGTGCTGTCTCTGCCGCCGCTCCTGCTGCCCACTCACAGTGGAGAAAAACTCCCTTGGCTCTTGGCCACAGTACTCGGCCCAGTTTAACACTGTTCCGACTTTCTACAGCCCCAGAAGGGGGGCTGGGGGGTCTTGGCCCCCAGCGGGGCTCCCTGGCCCCTCTCTCTCCTCGTGGTCTCAGACCAAGACTGCTGCTCTTCTTTCAGCTACGTAATCTCTTCTTTTCCAGCCTGTTGTGATATGTTTAATTTTGCAGGGGTGCTGATTGGGTCAACACCAAGAATACCACCTCCTGGGGTTAACCACTTTCCAACTCCAGGGGAAAACCCTTTTTAACCCAGGACAGTCATGAACCATTTCAGTCTCTGACACTCCTCACCTTGGCCAGTCAGTTCTTGGGAATAGCCCTGGCAGCCCAGCCCCCAAGGGCACACGATGTGCTGCTGGGCTGGAGAGGACCCTCCTCAGCCTGGGCAGCAGGGCTGCAGGGGGGGATTCCCTGACCCTCCCCAGATGGGCCCTTCCTGCCCACCAGCTCCTGCTCCAAAGGGCTCCCACACAGCCTGGGCCACTTGTCCCACTTGGGCACTTGAGCTGCCCCAGGGCATCTCTGGGCAGTGGCCAGCTCTGGGACTGCTCTGGCAAGTCATGGCCTGAAGCCACGAGTGTGGAATTTAGGAGACACTTGAAACCTCTGCAGAACAGAACTCTTGGTGGCCGCTGAAGGCTTCATGAACAGCATTGCCACATCTTTTCTTTTTTTTAAATTCAACAATTTTTTGTAGGTGAACACCAGGACTATGAGACTTGGAAAGAGCAGCTTTAGACACGGGCCCGCTGCAACAGCGACTTCCAGGATCGAGCAAAGCAGAAAAACAACGGCCACTTGAGTTATTTATTGTAGGGGTTGCCCCCCCGAGCTGTGTATTTTTCCCGACCCACGGGGGTTCCGAGGGTCAGCCATGATGTTGCCTGAAAGCTGGGACTGCTCAGGGCTGGAGCGTGGCCCCAGCACAGCCTCTCCCAAAGAAGGACAGGGCAGAGGGGCTCTGGGCTGTGGGCAGCGAGGGCCAGCTGGGCTGGCAGGAGGCAGCCGTGCTGTGGGAGCCTGGGCCTTTCCTGCCTGTCTACCATTGCCTTCCTCAGCCCGGGGCACTGGGGCTTTCCCGGGCATGGCAGCTCCTCTACCGGGCACCTTCCAGCAAGGAGCTGCAAGGGAAGGCTGTGCCAAGGCAGTGGGCAGAAAGTTGGGTGGAGGGCAGATATCCTTTGCTCCCTCCTCTCGCTGGACCCTCTGCAGCTCTCCCTGCTCTTTCCCCCCTTAGATGCCAGCTGGTTGCCCATCTACAAGGAGGAGCAGGAAGCTGTTGATTCCATCCTGGCCTTTGTCACCAGCCCCAACAAGGTAACTGCGGCCAGCTGGAGGGTGGCTGTGCTGCTGTCTGCTGGCAGGGGCTGTGCTGCCAGGCTGCTGGAGGGGTGCTGGCAGGGCAGGGCTGCTTCTCCTGCAGGGCACTGCACCCCCAGTGCTGCGGTCCCGCTGGCTGTGTCCGCCCACTCACAATCCATGTTTGTGTCTCTGACCCCTGGCTGGCAGGAGGAGAGAGACAAGGCCACATTTCTTCGGAGCATCTCCGTGCTGTGCTGAAGCGCCTTGAACCACGGCCTGACCCAGGGCTTGGATCTGTTCTGTGACATGTACCAGCTGTCAGAGAACATCAAGGTGAGGGCACTCTGGGCAATGTGGCCAAGGGTGCAAAGCCCCCTGGCACGGGCAGCCTGTGCGGACAGCGCTGGGGCGGGTCAGGGACTGGAGGCCCTGGGTACTGGCAGCTGCCAGCAGGTGCCATCCCGGTTGTGCTCTGCAGGCGCTGCTGGAAGAAGAGCCAAGGGACCACCTGTGCACAGACCTTCGGCATCTTTCCATGCTGGGTCTGGAGAAATTGAGGTACCTGCCTGTAGGGAATTGGCTATAGAACACGGCTTGCCTAGGCCGTGGGAACATCTTAAATAGCGAGGTTACAGTGCCCTTGTACCATGTTAGCTGGCTGGTAAACAGGACATTGTGATTAGCAAAACAAAAAGCAACTGAGTGCCACCTGTGTCAACAAAGGAAGAGAGTAAGAGGTGAGATCAACATTTAAGCAGAGCCAATAATGAGCTTAACCTTTGCAACATGTATGAGCTAATTATAAAGCATATATTAAGCTGTTAGCAATGATCAATAAACGAAGCTAGCTGATTCTCATATTGAGGGTCCCTCTCTTCCCTTGTCCGACAAATGGCGCCGAGCAAGGGACAATAAACGAGGATCCTGCAGAGTTTTGCACGGAACCCGCGGTCCCCGAAGATTGAACAGGGGCTAAGTTAAATCCGCAGCCCCAGGGGCTAAGTTAAATCTGCGGCCCCAAGGGCTAAGTTGAATCGGCGGTCCCCGAAACCTGAACAGGGGGTAAGTTAAATCTGCACTCCCCGAAGCCACGGTCTGACGCAGTAACCGGTCGGTCTTGCAGCAGCACAAGAGGCGAAAGAGCTGGACTCCGTGCCCCAGGCGACCTTACAGGAGGGTCCTGGCCGACAACACCGCCGACGTCTTGTAAAGAGCTGCAAAGCGCGCTGAAGATTTATAGGTATGGAAAGACAAGCGGTGCTTTTATTACTCCAGTGCTTTTTAGAAAAGCAGGGACTTAAGGGTATAGCTTTGAAAAAAGAATTACCAAGATTGCTTACGACGAGGGTTGCTAAAAGTTGTTCTGTGGACCCTAATATAGTTTTTGATGAAAGAGAATGGAGATATTATGAGGTTAAGTTGTGGGAGGTTGCCGCGGAGACGGAGCTCAGTGTAACATGACAGAAGTGGAGAAGCTGCCAGGCCAGCCAGACAAAACGCCTGGACAGGTGAGCCACCGAGAACAAGAGGGATCTAATGTTGTATCTATATGGAAATCTATCCTGCTTAAAAAAGGAAGAAAAATTAGACGAACTGGCTTTGCGGCAGATGCTGCTTTCATGTAAGGGCCAGGGATATGCAGCGAACACTGTAACTACCTTTACTATCTCTACTTGGAAAGAACTTAGTGATAAGCTCTTTACTGCTGCCTCTAAGGGAGAAAAAGTTGCTGCTTCCCTCCTTACAACTTGGCGATCGTTATCTGGAACAGTAAAAGACATTAAAGCACAGTCTGAAGACATTAGAATGCTACTAGATACCATCATACGGAGAAATCGTGCAAAAAGGGAGTCGAGCGGAGTTGAAGAGAGCCGGAGCGGGACAAGAAATCACGGATCGGAGCCGGGGACAACCGAGCGGCCCCGCCAACATGAACGCGGTGCTAGCATCTCGGCAGTGCATATCCAGGACGATCGGAGATGACGGCTGCAGTGTGAAAGTACTGCTGATGGACCAGAGATGAACTTTACGAACACTATGACTGAGTTCCACCTTAAGACATTTCCAGCTTTTCATCTGAGCTGTGCTGCGGGACTGCGCTGCGCGTTTGTGGCTGTGTTCACGGCGCTGTGTGCTTGCGCCGCCGTGCTGAGTGAACACGGGGCGGCGCCGGGTCTGTCCGCGGCTGTGCGGGTGTCTACTGGGGGGGGCCGCGGGCAGCGGGCAGTGACGGTGGTCGCGCTCCTGTCGTGGCCCGCTGCGGAGCGCTTCCAGGATGCGCAGAGCCGGGGCCGGTGATATCACTCGGAGCGCTCCCGGATGCCGCAGGGCCGGGGCCAGTGATATTCGCTGCGGAGACGCTCCCGAATCCTGCAGGGCCGGGGCCGTGAAATATCGCTCGGAGCGGTGCGCGGCCCCCGGCTCGGAGCGGTTGCGCCCGTGCACGTGCACGCACGGCGGCCCCGGGCGCGGCGGCGGCGGGGGGCTCTGTGTGCCGCACTGGCTGACAGCTTGGTCCCGGGAGGGTGTGCGTTTCCCTTTCCCTTCTTTGCAGCGAGTGTTGTTTTCCCTGGTAGCGCGCTCCTCTTCCTAGAGCGCGAGTTAATGACGGTAGCAAAAGCTTTGGGGGGTGCAGCTGGGGGAGGGGGAAAGCTGTTTCTCCTTTTCCCCGTTACACCAATCACCCCCTCTCTGAAACTGTTTGCAGCTGTTCTCTCCCTCTCCTATGTTTTTGTCTTAAGCAAATCCTGTGATTAAGTTCCTTCTGATCTCTCTGGGTGAGCCCAGCCCCTTCTCCCCCTCCTTCGTCCTTCGGCAATGAGGGGCGTGGGGGAGGCAAAGACGGTAAAACACGGAAAAAAGGGAAAAGAGAAAAAACAACTTAAAATTAACAATATCCCAATTTATAAATCAGATAAGATTGCTGTTTTTACAGCAATAGGTGTTAAGCATGCAGCGTGCTCGTGGCATTCTCAAATGTTTTCTCCAAAAACAGAAAGGGAGACTGACGAAAAATCCTTTGAAGCAAGATTAGAAATAATGCAACATCCGTGCTTAGCTTTTTGGATATTACAGAAGGTTATTAAGAATTTCCTATAGCTTGCTATTTTGCTTCTCTTACATGAAATTTGGCTGTTTCCCCCAGGGGCAGGGTGCAGGTAGAAGATTTGGAGACAGAACGATGAGACAGAAGGGGACATAGTCTTGCCCCCTGCAAAAGTAGTTTTATTGCCTTTATGACAGAATATCATTGCTCTATGAGAAGGGTTGAAGATTTCCAAGGTAATATTCTGTTCTTTCTTGCTGTATTTGTCTTTTACATGGAGAGTTATGCAGGATTTGCAGATTGCTGATGATGGCTATGCCATAAATTTCCTTTGAATTATGAAACTGATAAGAAGTGCACAGCCAATGACTACTTGAAAATGTGTGTGTGATTGAGGAGAGTGTTTGAGGTGATCACCTGAATGCATGAGTGGAAAAAGATTGTGTGAAAGAGAAAAGCTACATGAATGTGTGACTGTGTAAACTTAAAAATACCTTCTGCCGGTGTCAAGATTTTAGAGATGTGTAACATGATTCTGTTGAACCATAGTGACTCCTTATCCTGAATGGTATATGAATTCTTCAAATTCCCACCATGAGTGATGAGGTTTTAGTTATTTCTAGACTAGCCCTGTCCGGCTAGCTGTTTGATCTGAACTGAGGTTAAATAAGAGGTTCTTACATAAATTTGGTGTTCTATTTCTGCCTTGTTTCAGAAATTTATGCAAGTTAAGTCTCAGGTGGAGTTTTTCCACTGCTGTTGTTCCTTAGCTGTGTAAGCTGCGCAGGAGACCACTAGTTTTAGAGCGAGTAAAAATCATAAGCCAGCAAACATTAGTGCAGACTGCAAGGTTGGCAGAGCCCGAAACAAAATACACCACTATGCATCCAGGTGCCCGGGAACCATTCTTACAATTTGTGGAAAAGCTGCAAGATGCTGTAGAGAAACAAGTTTTGTGACAGATACAGAAGTTGCTAGTTACATAACTAGCTAGAGATAATGCAGGCTTGTGCCGGGGTGAGGTCCTTAGACCATCAAATAATTGCATTTGCATCTGCTATGGCAGTTAGTGAGAGTCGTTTTGAGCTTTTCTGTGTTTTCCAGGATTTAAATCAGGAGTTGTCGATGTTGCTGCCTTACTTGTTCAGCTCCTTGCGGGGGGGCCTTTAGGCTGTCAAGGCCATCCTGTGTGCTTTCTCAAAGAACATTTGCAGTGTTGTGGATAGTGTATCTTCAGGCCTCCTGGCTGGAGGCCAGAGTAGACCAGTTATGCCAAGTCTTAATTTTCAAGCGTTGTTTGTACTCTAAAGAACTCCTTTGCAGAGGATTGTTCCAGCAAGTTTCCTATGCTTCGATCCAGTGCAGTTTCATAGTTTTTTACCTCTTTTACAGTTTTGAGAAAAACACGCTGTGCTTGGCCAAAAGCCTCCTTTAAGCTGATGGTCTTGTGGTCACTGTGGGAGCTGGGGGCGGAGGGCAGCGTGCAGGTGTGGACCTTGTCCGTCTCACAGTAGCATTCCAGCAGTTTACTGTGCTGGGGGATTTCCTCTCAGCCAAAACCTGGGCACCACAGAGCCCCACCAGGACGTAATTTTTTCTGAGTGTTCTTTGTGCTGTGCTTACTCAGGTGGGCTTGGCACAGGGAGACCTTGCAGGTCAGGCAAGTCTTCATGGCTGAACGGGGGCCTGTGGGGTAAAGGCAGAGTGGGCACTGGGAAGGGCCCTGCTGGCATATTTCTGTTCCTTCTGTATGCATGCACTCCTTGCAGAAGCTGTGACCACACCCCAGAGACATAGGGTTCCTGTAAATGTCCAGGCAGATGGGGCATGTCAGTTCGTCCTTCAGCCTGGCCTCAGCACCCACCTCGGCCATGTTGCCTGAGCTTCGTGACAGGGCTGAGAGCAAGGAGGAGGGCACTGGTGAGGAACTGAGAGCACAGCATACAGAAGCCTTCAGATGTCGATTTAGCTTAATTCATTCTATTGCTCGCTCAGTTGTTGTCTCTTGTCCGGATTGTCGTCGTGCTTGTACTGTCTATTTTAGTACTAACCCTCGAGGTCTTACTCTGGCAAAAGATCCCCAAGAATTAGGTTTAATGAGATCACTGTCTGTACATAACACAAGTGGTAATGGGACTCAAACCTGTTTTATGTTGAGATTATTTCAATCTAGATTAAGTGTTTATCAAAACCACGACTTGCCCAGCTGGCACAAACTGCCTAGCCTGTACACAAAAGAACTGTAGAGCCTGAGTGAAACAGTAGAACACACAAAGAAAGTAACAGTAACAACTAGTCCTATAGACTTGTAGCTTCAATCTATTTTTGGTTCTATGTCTGAATAAGTTTTAAGTTTTGTTAAAGAAAAGCCTATGATGGTTGTTGACAATTGTTGTAATTTTAGTAATAGTTCATATTGCTTTTTCTTGTATTGTTAAATGTGTAAGTGCTATAACAGAGAAAACATTATTAGCCCAGAATAAAAAAACAGGGGTATTTGTAGGGAATTGGCTATAGAACACGGCTTGCCTAGGCCGTGGGAACATCTTAGATAGTGAGGTTACAGTGCCCTTGTACCCTGTTAGCTGGCTGGTAAACAGGACATTGTGATTAGCAAAACAAAAAGCAACTGAGTGCCACCTGTGTCAACAAAGGAAGAGAGTAAGAGGTGAGATCAACATTTAAGCAGAACCAATAATGAGCTTAACCTTTGCAATATGTATGAGCTAATTATAAAGCATATATTAAGCTGTTAGCAATGATCAATAAACGAAGCTTGCTGATTCTCATATTGAGGGTCCCTCTCTTCCCTTGTCCAACACCTGCCCATCTGTCACGGCCCCCCCGGCCCAAAGGTCCGATGCCACCTGCACGAGTCGTCGAGGGGCTGCTCCCAGCACCCGTGGGCAACCAGTGTCCTGCCCTCTCCCTGCAGCTTGGTGGACACAGCGCTGGAGGGCAAAGCCAAAAACCTCCTCTGCACGTGTTTCTCAAGTGTCTTCTGGTTGCCTGCAGAGAAGGAAATGCCAAAAGGGGACCTTGCCCTCTACATCAAGGTAAGTGCTGGGTGAGCTCCAGGGGCCTCCAGCCCCTCTGGCCTGCTCCCTGGCTACCCCATCGTGCCACAGGAGCAGGGATCCCAGGCAGGGCAGGGTCTTTCCCACCCTCGTGCCTCTGTCCCCTTCCCGTGGGCCTGGCTGCATCCCGTGCCACAGGCTGCTCTGCCCTCGCAGATTGTCTATGCCCATGTCTCTCCCGGGAAGTGTGGGCATCCTCCTCCTCCTCCTGTGGCACAGGGGATTCAGATGGCTCTCCTGGGGCTGGGAGGAACAGCAGAATGACTGCCACTGCTCTCTGTGTTCCTTGCAGACCCTGAACTCCATGGACAGCATGCTGAGGACAATGGTGCTCAGCTTTCCTGCCTCTGAAGTCAGTGACGAGCTGCAGGGCATCTTGGAGGTCTGGCACAAGCAAAAAGGGGGGAGTCCCAGGGCTGTTCCTCAGCCTGGAGGGGAGAGTTTGCCCACTCCTGACTGAGTGGTGCCCAGAGCAGTGCTGAACAGGCAGAGTGCCCTGCAGGGAGGGTGCCCACCTCCTGTGGGGAAGCAGGGGCTGGCCCCAGGCTCTCGTGGAGCACAGGGGCTGCAGAGGGTGGCACCTGCCCTCCTCCTTGGCCATGAGGTTGGCTCTGAGGCCTTTGTGCCCGACCTGGGCAGGAATCCAGGGGCAGACACCCCACTGCAGGCTTTGCTGGAGGGGAGAGGAAACCTTGAGGGATGGGGCGAGCGGGGTCCAGCAGCGGAGCTGTGCTGCTGGTGTTGGAGTCTGCTCCCAGGGCTCACCAGCAGCTTCTCTTGTCCCAGCTGCTGCTGGACTTCACCAGATGCAAGGGAGAGGCTGTGAGGGAGAGGGCCATGGCAAGGATTGATGTGCTGACCTGTGTGCTGTCCGACTATTCCACTCTGCAGGTAAGGACCAGGCCCCCTCCAGCCAGGCCATACCCCCATCCCTGCTGCTCTCCATGCCAGGGCTGCTGCCCACATGGCTGCTCTGAGAGATGGGGACGCAGGGCTTTGCAAAGCCTGGACTCTCCAGCAATCCAGCCCTGGGCAGACTCTTGGGAGGGGGGCTTTGGCACCACCTTTGTGCCCTCAGCCCTTCTGCTCATGCCTCCCTCATCCAGGCCCATGCCAACGTCACAAGAGGCATTTCTGGACTTGTCTACTCTGGGGAGATCCAGCTCCCAGTCCTAGGAAAGCTGCTGGGGCATCTCATCCTTTTCCTGTTCTCTGAGGAGCAGACAAGCTGTGCAGCTTTCCGTGCTCTTTTTGCCCTGGCTGAGTAAAAAAAGGCAGAGCAGTGCTGGGCTTCATTGCTCTGCACACAGACATCTCCTGAGAGATCTGCTTCCTGACCCCCTTTGCCCCTTCCAGCTGCTTTCCAGAGCTTCCCAGCTGCCACTTTGCTGCAGAAGCTGAGTGCTCTGCTCAAGGCCAGGATCTGTTTGCTGCTGCTCTCCTTCCTCCCCTTCCTTTCAGGAGCTTGCAGCCCACTGGTTTGTGGGTCCCACAGCCAAAGCCCCTCTTGACTTCCCTGTCCCAAAGCCATGTCTTCCCTGGTGGGGAAGAGCAGATCCCCCACCCTGGCTGGTCCCTCCAGTGCCTGTAGCAAGAAGTTGTTCCTGATGCCCTCCCAAAATCCTGGACTGCTCCTGTCCTGCCCCCTTGCCAGCAGATGCCAGGGCAGTTTGGTGAGCTTGCTGGCAAAGCTGCTCTGCCTTCCTGACTCTTGTGTGTTTGCCCTGGTGTTTAGTTGAATCCAGGCTAAAGGACAGAGCAGACCAAGTCCACCGGGAAGCCGTGACCACCTCCGCGCTGTGTTCTCTGAGCCCCAGGGACTGTGCCAAGGTAAGGAGCTGTGCCCTTGCTGGGACTCCTGTCCGTGGCACCAGCAGGGCACTGGTGTGAGCCAAAGGACCCCACAGCAGTGGGGCTGGCGTGCACTCAGCTCCCTGGGGAGAGGGTTCCTGCCATCCTTGAGCAGGGACAGCACGAGGGCTGCACTCCAGTGGCCCAGCAGCAGCTTCAGCCCCAGCAGGAGCTCCAGTGCTCCTGGCCACCAGCAAGTCCCTGGTTCTCGGTGGGGCCAGCAGCCTGTGCCCATGAGCCCTCCTCCCCCAGCAGGAGGGCCCTCTCTGCTCATCTTCTGCCATGCAGGGACTGCAGGCACTGCTGCCAGCTTTGCTGCGGGCACTAGGTGCTGGGCAATGACAGCTACCCTGCAGCCCAGCCCTGCGAGCAGCACTTGGAGCCAGCTCCACTCCCCTGGGCTCTCCTGGGATGGCTTCTGGGCCGTGCAGCCCAGTGCTGCTTCTTCTGGGATGTGAGGCCGGAGCTGCTGCCCTCCCTGCAGCCATGATCACGGCCCTCTGCACTGTGGGCAGGGAGCTGCTGTTTGCAAAGCTCCCTTTTCCTGCTTCCTGCCAGGAGTGCAGCGAGCTGCGAGAGCTCTCCATCCGCATGCTCACAGAGCTGCTGCAGTTGGTGGTCCGCAGGGATGAGAAGAGGATGAGGAAGGAGGTGTGGCGAGCACTGGTGCCTCTCCTCTTCCGCATGAGCGACCAGGTCCCCAGCGTGGCCAAGGTACAGGTTTGAAGGCTGAGCCCTGACACACAGAGGGCTGAGCTGACACCCCCAGGGCTCCTGGGCATCGGGGCAAGGGCTGCTGGCAGTGGGCAGCGCTCCCCCAGCACAGCCCGTGGGAAGGTCCGTGCGGAGCCAGCGCCAGCAGGGCCGGAGAAGCTGGCACGGCCCTGTGCAACACCTGCCCTGCCTGCTCCTGCAGGGCTCAGCAGCAGCCCGTGACCACCATGGCCTGAGCAGGGGCATCCCCACAGGCTGTGTCAGAGGCCAGGCCTTTGAGCTTCCACGCCTGTCCCCCAGGGTTGTCCCTAAAAGGTTCCCAGACATTTGGGCTAGGGCATGTCCCAGCTTCCTAAAGGTGGGATCCCCCCAGGAACAAAGCCAAGATGTCTCCTTGCCCAGGCCCCCGTGCTATCCCTGAGCTCATGCTGTCCTGCAGGCCTCCAGGGAAGCCCTTCTTGCTGCCGCCGAGCTGCTGAAGTGGAAGACGCTCAAGCACCTGCTGCAGAGAGAGCGGCTGTGGGAGCTTGGAGCGTGCTTGGTAAGGACAAGCTGAGGGGCCCGGGCTGGGGGAGGGCTGCCCCCATCCCATGTCTGGGCTGGGGGCTCTGCAGCTGGGCAGAGCCTGGAGCTGCATCCCTGTTGCTGCCCTCAAGAACAGAGCCCCAGGGGCTCTTCTGCTGGCCCCTGTCCCCTCCCTGTAGCCAGCAGGAGGGGAGGCCTCTCCGTCCCAGGAGGTGCTGGCGGGAGGCACTGCTCCAGCCAACTGCCCCAGTGACAGCCCTGGAGAGACATGCCTTGTTCTCTCTGCAGCTTCAGAACAGCAGGAGCAGGGCTGAAGACTTCATCCACCAGAGCCTGCCCTACCTGCAGGACCCTCAGGCCAACGTGCGCCTGGCGGCCGTCAGGTTCATTGGTGAGTGCCAGCCCCTGCGGTGCCTCTGGGGCAGCCTGGCCCCTGTGCCACTGCTGCCCCAGCAACGAGGGGCAGTCCTGGGGCTACCCCAGCCCCGGCCACCCTGGGCAGGGCCTTACCTCCCTCTGCCAGCCCTGCCCACGCAGCGGGGCTTGGTGGCCGCCTTGCTCAGTCCCACTGCCCTGAGCTTCTGGGGGCTCCTGGGCTCAGCCCTACTGAGGGGGAGGAGGGTAGGACTGGGGGCCCTGCTGCTGGGAGCAGGCTGGGGAGCAGGGGCTAATGGAGCTCTGTGCCCAGGACTCATCACACGGCGCCTGAGGGAGCAGACCACGGAGAGTCAGGCTGACATCCTGAGCGGTGAGTGGGGAGCGCGGTCTGTTGGGAATCCAGAGGTTCTCTGCAGATGGGGGGTTTTATCTGGGTTCTGTTTCTTTCCCTCACAGCGCTTCAGCCCTTGGAGAGAGACTGGGACATCTCTGTCAGCTCCCTGGCAGCTCGGACAGCCTCCATTCTGAGGAGTCCTTTCGTGCAGCAAAGACCAAGAGGCCTCCTGCGAGCACTGCGCTGCTGCTGGCCGTGAGCCCGGCAGAGGTGTAGCTTGCCTTGGCTAAAGGACTGGGGCTGAATAAAGTTGCAACAACGTGCCCAAAGCCCTGGTGTCCTTCAGCTGCACGGTGCTGAGTGTGCCGAGCTGACCGTGTCCTTCCTGGGCTGTCCCGCAGGCAGCGGGACGCTCCCCCCTCAGCACCCCTGGCCCCAGGCTTGTGGGACAAGCTGAGCCCTGGATGGGGCTTTCCCTGGGAGAAGCCGCCTTGGCTAAAGGACAAGCTGCTGCCTGAGCCTTCTCGCCCCATTTCAGGGCCACTGCCAATGTCACCCTGCCCTCTGCCAGTGTGAAGCTATTCCCTCTTGTCCTGTCACTCCAGGCCCTCGTCCAGAATCCCTCTCCAGCTCCCTTGGAGCCTCTTTTAGGCACTGGAAGGGGCTGGAAGGTCACCCCAAAACCTTCTCTTCTCCAGCCTGGGCAGCCACAGTTATCCCTGTGTCCCCACACGGTGCCCCACTCTGGGACCCCTGTGTCCTCCCACGCCCAGCACCCCAGGAGGTGGCACGGCAGCAAGCCCTGTGCTGCAGCCCTGTGTTGCTTTGGACCTGTCTTCCTGCCAAGTCCCTGAGACCCAGCGAAAAAAGCTTACTTCCCAGAGAGAAAAAAAAACCGAAATAGCAGAGCTAGAGCAAAGATATATATGTACATATATCACAGTTATATCCAGGAAGAATACTCATCATGGCCAGGTTTCGCAAACGAAGATTTGGGAAGGGCTCTTGAATCCGAAAAATCGGTCCAAGAAACTGCTCAGAGATTTTTTATCTTTAAGCAGCAAGGTACTTGTTTATTCAACGTTGGGAGCAAGCCAGCTCGTGCTGGACAAACTTGCTCAAAGGCTTCACACAAAATCAGCATTTTTATACAATCTTCAGCTGTGATTAAATGCATATTCAAGTGATTACAACATCTACTATGCATATTAATATTAGGCGGAGTATAGGCGGAGCTCAGGCGGGGCTTGGGGCGGTGCTTCTCTTGGCTCCCCATTTCGGAGGGTAGTTCCCATCTTCCTCCATGGGTCTGGGGGCTTCAACTCATCTTCCTCAGCTTGACCCTTCTTCTTTTCCATTGTTCTTGACCCGCTCACTGAAGCTTGGAAAAAGCCCTGGCTCCAGGCCTATTTCTCCTATTCAAATGTCTACCTGATCCTGTTGTATTTCTAATTTATTGCTTCTAGGCCTATTACATGTTCCTGTACTATTCTCTTAAGCTTTGGTCCAGTAAGTAGAACAGAACAAGCACAGATCATTTTGGATGTTGGTAGCTTGTTAGCAGGCCCAAATTTCTTAGTTAACTCTTTTGGGCCTGGCCTCCTGTTTCACTCTACCCACGTTTGTTGCAAGCACACTGGTGGCTAAAAAGGTCAATATGAGATAGACATGTTCTGTTGCAAAAGGCACAGCAGAAAAGCTCCTTAGGTGGTATATTCTGCAAGGCACGATTCTTTCTGTGTTGTCTTTTCTCCTCAAAGGTGATCCTGTGTGCTCTCTCAAAAGCCTCAGCAGTGTTATAGATGATGTGTCTCCAGACCTCCTGATTGGAGGCCAGAGTAGACCAGTTATTTTGATCAATATGGCTAAGGCTGAGATGTTGTTTCAGGGAGTCCTTGTATCTCCTCTTCAGGGCTCCTCTCTTGCGGCAGCTGGTGGCAAGTTCACCATAAAGCAGGACCTTCGGGAGGTGGTGGTTGGTCCTTCATCCTGGAGACGTGCCCTGCCCAGCACAGCTGTGTTCTCAGCAACATGGCCTCAATACTTGTGACTGCTGCTTGTTCTAGAACAGATGTATTGGTCACATAATCTGACCAGTGGATGTTTAGGATTGTACGGAGGCAGAGTTGATGGAAGTGTTCGAGGAGTCACAGGTGGTGGTGGTAGATGACCCATGATTCAGATCCATATAAGAGAGTAGACAGCACTGTGGCTCTGTAAACACTGATCTTTGTACTTTTTTCCAAGTGTTTATTTTGCCATACTCTTTTATGAAACTTTCCGAAGGCACTGTATGCCTTTGCTAACCTGTTGTCTATCTCTGCCAATCTTACCATCCGAGGAGATGAGGCTACCCAGGTAATTAAACTGTTGGACTGATTTGAGCTCTGATTGGCCAATGGTGATATGGGGATGATGGAAGACTTCCTGAGGTGCTGGTTGATAGAGAACTTCTGTCTTCTTTAAGCTGACTTCCAACCCAAAGAGCTCAGCAGTGTCTGCAAAGCAGGATGTTAAACGCTGCAGAGCTGCTTCTGTGTGGGCAACAAGGGCGGCGTCATCAGCATAAAGCAACTCCTGGACAAGATGGTTTAAGGTCTTGGTGTGGGCCTTCAGTTGCCTTAGGTTGAAAAGGCTTCCATCAGTACGGTATCGAATGTAGATACCGTCCTGATCATCGAGGTCTGCTGTGGCCCTTTGGAGCATCCTGCTGGAAAAGATTGTGAATAGGGTTGGTGCAAGAACGCAGCCTTGTTTCACACCATTGGTTATTAGAAAGGGCTCAGAAAGTTCATCGCTATATCTAACTTGGCCGTCTTGATCCTCATGGAGTGAGACGATCATTTTAAAGAACTTGGGGGGACAACCTAAATGTTCCAAAATCTGCCACAGACCTTTTCTGCTCACAGTATTGAAAGCCTTGGTGAGATCGACAAAGGTTACATAGAGACCTTTGTTCTGTTCCCTACACTTCTCTTGCAGTTGTCTGAGAACAAATAGGATGCAAGAGGGTCAGGGTGCAAAGGATTTAGACACAAAGATAAGGGGGCAAAATATATTAGTAGCATTTAATTACTGACCTGTTTAACAGTTATCAAGGGATTCAATAGCATTTGCTACAATTTTAACAGTGACTGAATTATGGATTCACAATAACAACATTCACATCACAGTCAATTCACACCCCCATACAGGCAGAGATGTGTGGACACATCAATAGCTGGCTGTGGAAAGGTCCCTCTCCAAAATTCTCCTTGTTGTCAGGGAAAGACTCCTCCAAATCCCTTTATGTTTCCCAGTAGACAAGGGTCACAGCTGGAGGAGTGTTTGTTGAGGGGGATCAGAATTGTCCTGGGCATCAGCGAGGGTCTTTGGAGTGTTGCAAACTGGAGGGTTCCTGAGCTGGGAGAGGCTGCCAGAGGTGTCCCACTGAGAGGGAGGTGCTGGGGAGCTGCCAGGGCCTCCCTCAGCCCTGCTGGGTGTGGGCTCCCAAGGGGACTGGCTTTAGTTATCTGCTGAATTTCCATCCTGGTGTCAGGAATGACTGGAGTTTCCAAACTATTTGGGAATTGTATCCAAACTGTTCCATTTGGGCTGTGATTCAGGTAGGGAATGTTCCAAGGTTTTCAAGAGATGACTCATTATCCTGTGTTCCCCAGCTCTTACACCCATCCCAGTCAGCTGGAGGGTTTCTTGACAATGTGTCCTGAGGGGCGGCACCTCCAATGCCATAGAAACCCCTCCCCTGGATTAGGAAACCTTTGGAATTCAGGAGCTGTCCCAGTGGAGCATGAAAATGAAGAGCAGTTTTCCTAAAGCCCAGCCCCAAGCAGAACAAAGCCAGGCCCATCAGTGTCAGAGCAAAGGTCCCCCATGGCTGTGTCCCTGTGGCCGCTGAGGCGGCAGCGCAGGCCCGAGGCGGGTGCGGGTTCCGGTTCGCAGCCGGGGCAGAGCGGCGCTGTGCGAGCGAGCAACCCGGCGGGTGAGTGCAGCAGTCCTGTGCGAAGCGGCGGCTCCGGGCCACAAGCCGATCCTGGCAGGCAGCCGTCTTGGCTCCTGGAACCCAGTGGCCATTGGGCACACTGCAGGGCCTCCTGTAATCAAGGGGCCAGTGGGACACTGGGGAGCCTCCTGGAGCCAAGGGAACCCTGGGATATTTTGGAACATCGTGGAATCAAGGAGCCACTGTGACATTGCAGAGCCTTGAGGAACCAAAGGATCCAAGAGACACTGCGGAACCTCGAGGAATCAAGGGTCCATTGTGATACTGCAGGGAACTAAAGGAATCCTGGGACACAGTGGAAACTCATGAAATCATCATTGTGACACTCCAGAGCCTCATGGAACCAAAGGAACCCTGAGAGTTTTTGGGACCTCATGGAATCAAGGGGCCATTTCTGGCAGGATGCTCTGCTCTGATAATACCTAAACAATGGTCAGAGAATGCAAACAATGCAAGCTCTCTGTGCTGAGTTACTGCTGGTGTCAAGGTGCTGTTTTTATTGTTGAATTATGCTAAACCCAAAATGCTTCCTGAAACTTCAAACACACATCTTGCTTTCTGAAGCAGGATTTGACAGAGAAGCTGCTCCCTGGTCTGCAAACATGTCCAGCAGTCAAACCTTTTATAACTATAAAAACCCTGTCCAACTTTCATGTAACAGATTCTTCCCCAGACTTCCTTGAAGTGTGTGGAGCTTCTGCCATGAAGCAGGGACAGCTCTTCATGGTCACTGCCCAGGGGTAAAGTGAAAGAGAGAGAACTACCCCCTGTTGTTGTGGGGTGAGTTACCTCAATGTCTGCTTCAGGATTGTTTCTTTTTGCTGCCTTTGATCCAATTGCTTTAATAGAATGATTTTGATAGACTGCACTGTTGTTTCTTACACAATACTGCTAGGAGTTTTTGGCTTTTGTATTGTGCAGTAAATAATTCTGTTTCAGGTACATCATCTGATCACTTGTCTGATCAATTTTCTGTTCATTTGTCATAATAAATAACTCATTTTATAGAAATATTTCTGATTTGCCATCACTAAAACCTGCAGGACAAAGTGATTGAATCACACCTCTATAATTTCTTTCAGTTTAAACCAAATTCTGAGTCTGAGATTGGATCCAGCCAGAGTCAGGTTCCTCTCTGAGAAGGAATTTGGAAAGCAAGGGGGTCCTTTCTGCCCCTCGTAGCTCAACGAGACGGCTTCTGCCATCAACTTTGTCTAAGCCTTCCCCCCCCAGCCCCAAGCTGTGACACAGGGGCATGTCTTGTCCATGCAGGGCAAACATGGACTCCTGAGCTGGTCATTTGCTGTCCCTCCTTGGAGGGAAGAACAAGCCCAATGGCCTGGGGTGAGAGGCCAGTGCTGGGAGCGGCGCTGGCTGTGCCAGGGCACTGCTGGGTGCCCCCACCCTGAGCACTCCCCCCCTTGTGCTGGTCACTGCTGTTTTCCTCTGCAGGGCGTTGTGTTGGGCACATCCTGGAGAGCAAAGTGGAAAGCAGATGGAAGCTTTGAGGCCCTGGCCTGAGGAGATGCCCCTGCAGGATGGCAGTGCTGCTGCAGAGGTCAGCTCTGTGCCAGCAGTGCCCGTGGCTGTCCCTGCCTGCAGTCCCTGGACAGTCCTGCAGCAGGACTGGCACCGACTGCCAGAGCACTGAGGCCTCCAACAACACAGGGCTCTGCAGGACAGTGTGGAAGGGAAGGGAGAGGAGGCCAGGCAGGAGAAGGGCTGCTGCTCCCTGACAGTGCTGCTCTGCTGGGACTCTTTTCTGGTCCAGCTCTTCTCCGACCCTGCAGCTGCAGAGAAGTCAGAGAGGAAAGATGTCAGGTAAATGAGTCAATGCAGAGTTCTTTATTTGGTTTAAGCACACAGTGAGTAAAATTCCCAATTTGTACAGCCTGTGGGTAAGGCTAGAAAGGCAAACACTGAATTGAAAATGGTGTTTATATCTATATAAATAGATATATATATCTTTATATATATCTTTATATATATAAAGATTTTTTGGTGTGAACAAATTCTCACAAAAATAACAACCCTACCAGGAGTAAAAAACAAAGAAGATATGGTGGGCCTTTAATGAAGTACATAAAAGGATTGGCCTTTAATGAGGTACATAACATGCAGAAGAAGGAGAGTTTATTGCTTCTGAAAAACAGCCAGTTATCAGTTTCCTCAGGGCATCCTTGAGCTCCTGGTTCCTGAGGCTGTAGATGAGGGGGTTCAGTGTTGGAGACACCACTGAGTACATGAGTGATACAATAAGATCCAGGGACGGGGAGGAGATGGAGGGGGGCTTCAGGTGGGCAAAGAATAAGGTGCTGATAAACAGGGAGACCACAGCCAGGTGAGGGAGGCACGTGGAAAAGGCTTTGTGCCGTCCCTGCTGAGAGGGGATCCTCAGCACAGCCCTGAAGATCTGCACATAGGAGAAAACAAAGAAAACAAAACCACCAAATATTAGACAGGCACTAAACACAATAAGCCCAAGTTCCCTGAGGTAGCCTGAGTGTGAGCAGGAGAGCTTGAGGATGTGTGGGATTTCACAGAAGAACTGGCCCAGGGCATTGCCCTGGCACAGGGGCAGGGAAAATGTATTGGTTGTGTGCAGCAGAGCAGTGAGAAAGCCAGTGGCCCAGGCAGCTGCTGCCATGTGGGCACAAGCTCTGCTGCCCAGGAGGGTCCCGTAGTGCAGGGGTTTGCAGATGGCAACGTAGCGGTCGTAGCACATGATGGTGAGGAGGAAAAACTCTGCTGAGATGAAGAAGGCAAAGAAAAAGAGCTGTGCAGCACATCCCATGTAGGAGATGGTTGTGGTGTCCCAGAGGGAATTGTGCATGGCTTTGGGGACAGTGGTGCAGATGCAGCCCAGGTCTGTGAGGGAGAGGTTGAGCAGGAAGAAGCCCATGGGGGTGTGCAGGTGGTGGTCACAGGCTACGGCGCTGAGGATGAGGCCGTTGGCCAGGAGGGCAGCCAGGGAGATGGCCAGGAAGAGCCAGAAGTGCAGGAGCTGCAGCTCCCTCCTGTCTGTGAATGCCAGGAGGAGGAACTGGGTGAGGGAGCTGCTGTTGGACATTTGCTGATTCGTATCACAGGGTCTGTTCAGAAAAGGAAGCCACAGGGTAGAATTACAACAGCCACCTCTGACAATATCACTCCAGATTTCAATGTAATTGATTTCAAGATTTAATCAAATTTCTGTCTAATATGTGCTGGCAGAGGGTTCTGTGTGGCAGGAGCTCTTGTCATGTACTGCCAAGGAGTTCAATGTGCCCTTCCAGGCCAGCACTGTACTTGTGCTGGACAGAGCAGGACAGGAGCCCTCCCGCAGAGAAGCCAAGGGCTGGGACAGGAGAGTGCCCACCCCCAAAGGAAGGCTCAGAACTGCCCAGGATCCTGCTCAGACAGAGCTGGGCCTTGCTGGGGGCAGCTCCAAGCCCAGCAGCACAGACCCAGCAGAGAGGGCAGGGTCCTGCAGGGGAGAAGTTTTCCAGGTGGAGGCAGCTCCTTGACCAGCACACAGTGCCCAGCACAGCTGCAGGGAAGGGCCCCCAAAGCTGCCTGAACGCCCCCTCCCCCAGGCCTTGGGGGCACTTGCCCCCCACTCCCTGCCCAGGGCTCTGCTGCCTGGAGCTGTCCCTGCCAGCAGCTGCTTCCCTGGGCCCAGGGCTGGGCCCTGCCAGTGCTGCCAAAGCCCAGCCCAGCCCTGGGGACTCAGCTCTGCCCTGCAGAGCCCTCCCAGCAGCACAGGGCACTGCCCAGGGGCATCTCTGGCTGGGCAGGCTCTGATGGCAATGTCAGGGCAACCCTGAGGAGGCTGGAAAAGTGACACTGCTACTGTCTATAAGACAGTTTTGATGTCTAATACTCTCATCTTCAGTCTCCTCTAATCTAACAGAGTTCAAGTTTCAGTGTCTCCTCCTGTGCTCAGAGATTCATTTCCCTGTCACAGTCAGCACCCAGACAACCCAGAGTATAACACTGAAGGAACTGGTTCCTTCTCTTTAAGGTACCCCCTGCCTGTCTGTGCCTCTTGCAAATACCTTCTGGGAAATTTCCTGCTTTGATCTGGAGCTGTGACCAGCCCTCATCCCTGCAGCACACTTTGGAGATCAGAAGGACTCTGCCCTGCCCTGCCCTCCCAGGAGTTGTTCCTTCCCCACAGCCCTTCTCCCCCAGCCCCGTGGCAGCTCCTTGGCCGGGCTGAGAGCTGAGCCTGGCAGGCAGCAGAGTCCCTGCCCAGCACACAGAGCCCTGGGGGCAGGACCCTGCTCTGCCCCACAGCCCTGGGCACCCCTGGCTGCACCCCCACCTTCCCACCCCACAGCCAGCCCTGGCACAGGGAACCTTCTTGCCCTGGGCCTCTGATGGGGCAGCAGCAAGTCCTGCTCTGCAGCAGCTTCTCCTGCTGCACCCCAGCAAATCCAGCAGAGCCATCCTGACAGCTCCTGCCACTGCTGCCATTTGGCAGCTGGGAGAGGCACTTGCAGGAACTCACCTGCACTGCTCTGCAGCCACAGCCTGACCGTGGCAAAGGGCTGGCAAGGTTCCTGCCCTGAGCAGCTCTGCCCTGTCCTCCCACCCCAGGATCCCTTGAACCTCCTGCTCCCTTCTCCTCTCTGCCCTTGCTGCCTGCAGCTCCTGCCCTGCTCTGCCATATGGCCACTTCCCCTGCACTGCAGCAACTGGGAGAGTCCTGCTGAAAGATCCTAGAAGCTGTGGGATGTGCCAGCTTTAGGAGATGCCTCCAGGAAGGCAAATTGAACTTTCCTACAGCCAGAGAATTCTTCCTTCAAATGCTGGGAAGGTTTCTTGCCTAGTGAGAGCTCAGTCACCTCCCAGCCCAGGCTGCCTCTCATCTCTCTGCCTTCTCTCCTGTGCCCTGGGTGCTGCAGGCAGTGCCCTCAGCCCTGCTGGGCTGTGCAGAGGAGCTGCTCACCAGCAGAGCTGTCTCTTTGAAGCTCTTCTTGCTTGCCAGGAGCTCCCTGTGTGCCAGGAGCCTGGCCCAGCTCAGCAGCACAGCAACAGCCCCAGGCATTTCATGACCCTCTGGGGACACTGAGGTTGTTTACATGAGCCTCAGTCCCTGAGAGGAAGTTCAAACAACTTCTCAAGAAGTCAAAGTGAGATTGAAACACTGAAGTTTCTCCTGGTGCTAATGAGTCTCACTGAGGGACACAACTGAGAACGTGTCCCTGGGTTCCAGTTAGAGCAGAAAACTGCAGACAGTGATGACAAGGATGGACAAGCAAGGGAAAGGTGGTTCTGATGCTGAGGAAACCTGGATGTGTTTCCTTAATCCAGAGGACCAAGCCCTGACCCCCAGCCCCTGGGAAGGCAGATCCTGTCCCTGCCTCATTCCTCAGGGCTCTTGCTGGGGCACTGGGATGTGGGATGTGCAATGCCAAGGGCAGGACCATGGGGTGGCACCTGCCAGGCTGCTGAGCAGGGACAAGGAGGCCATGAGGCCCCAGGGCTGCAAGGGGCACTCCCCTCCTCCTGGCATCAGGGGCACAGACAGCAGCCCTGGCCAAAGGCCTGCAGAAGGTGGCTCTGTCAGGGCCTTTCAGCTTCTCCCCATCCCTGTCTCCTCTCCAGCCCAGGCTGTCCTACGGTGTCCATGCCCTGCCCCTTTCCCTGCAGGCTGTCGTCATCCCCCGGCTGCCCCACCTGGCTGGCACCTTCCTGCACTGACATCTCTGCGTCCTCCCTGGCTCTTCCTGCACACACAAAGCCTTGGGCTCATCCAGACTCTTTTGTGACACATTGCACCACAACACTGACCTCAGAGGGAAATTTCTGACTTCTTGTCACCAGTCTAGGCCACCCCAGCTGCCCTTGGTGGCACTATTTCTTTCTTAGGCTGTTTTCTGACAGGAAGAAAAGCTCCACCAGCTCTGACACCCCCCTTCCAGACCGCTCAGGCTACTCCTCTACTGTCCTCAATCTTCACACCCCTGACCCCTGAGTCCTCAGCCTCTATATATGGGTCATGTGCTTGAGGCCCCAAATTCCTTCCTGGGAGATCTCTGGGACCTCTCCAAGGTTTTGGAAGATGACAATAGAGTGCTCTTATCCCAGGAAACACAGAGGGACACTTTTTTCCAAGGGTTGTCTTGGCAGAATGAGGCACAATCTCTTTAAACTTTCTGGCACAAGGGAGCTCTGAGCTCTGGGTACGGAGGGAGCTCCAAGTGCCAACCACTGGAGTGGGAGCTACAAATCATCAGGTCTTGTGTTCTTTGGAGGGTCAGACACTGGTGAGAGTGGGGTGTGTGTGCACATACAGGGACTTGAAGGGCACAATGAACTGTCTCAAAACACTGTCAAAGCAGGAAAATCCCATAAGGCACCACAACACATAAGCAGTGGTGGCAAACAGGAAGGCCTTTAATTCCAAGGCCTAAAGGGAGGTGAAGCTCTGGAAGTAGCCCCCAGGACAGAATTGCACAATTTCTTTCTCTCTCTCTCCCTCATATTTACTGTTAAATCAAAGCTGGACTGCTGACTTTGGCACATGGTCTCCTTTGCAGCTGAATTTGGGCAGAGGTGTCTGATATGGTTTGAAGCTTGGCTCCCTGCCAAGTCTCCAAACCCTACCACAAGAAGTCCGTCCCACCCCCCAAAACCTCAGGGAGAAGAGGGAGGAAAGACAACTAAGAAAAACCGGAACTGGAGAGAGACAGCTAAAGTGATATATATAAATATATTTACACTTATGTACTGTTATATACAATTTGAAATATATATACAATTTCACAAGGGAAAGGGAAGGGGAAAGGGAAAGGGAACAAAACCAAAATAAAATATATATATCCCAATTAGTAGCCCAAGATCTAGTAACTAAAGAGTTAGCAAAGAAAAATCCCACCACTCTCCCTGGGAAAACCGAGAGTCTCTCCAGAACGATCACCGGCAACCTCCGCCTCCCAAGGTCGACAAGGCCTTACCAGGCCTCGCTCCCCAACACGGCAGACTCAACAGCAGGGAACCTGCACCTCCAAGCTGCTGGAAGGAAAGAGAACGAACACCTTTTCTCCTTCCTTCTTATAGTCTGGCTTACGTAAAAATCGTAGGGAATACTGGGTAAATCTGGACCCTTCCTTGGTTACAAACTGGTCACCAAGGAAGGCCTAGCCCAAACCACCACAGTGTCTCTTAATAATGGGAACCTCAGAGTATCCAAGAGGTTTTACAGTGTGGGAATGACCAACTGATTCCATGAGGTTCCACAGAGTCGCAGAGTCCATTTGGCTTCATAAGGCTCTGCAGTGTGATAATGGACCCTTGATTCCACGGGTTTGCAAAATGTCTCAGAACTCCTTTGGTTCTAGGAGGCCCCACATATCACAGTGTCCCCTTGGTTCCATGAGCTTCCACAGTGTCCCAGGAATCCTTTGTTTCCATGAGCCCTGCAGTGTTACAATGGCCCATTGCTTCCATGAGGTTCCACAGTGTCACAGGGATTCCTTTGCTTCCATGAGACCCTGCAGTGTGGCAATGGCCCCTTGATTCCATGAGTTTCCACAGTGCCAATACTGGTGCTTGATTTCTTGAGGTCCACAGTGTCCCAGGGTCCCTTTGTCTCCCTCACACTCTGCAGTGTCACAGTGGCCCCTTGATTCCATAAAGTTCTGAAAAGTCCCAGGCTTCCTTTGGTTCCATGAGGCTCTGCAGTGTCACAGTGAACTTTGAGTCCCAGAGGTTCCTCAGTGTCACAATGGCCCCTTGATTCTATGAGGTCCTGAAATTTCTCAGGGTTCCCTTGTTTCCATGAGGACCTTCATGGCAAAATGAACCCTTGATTCCATGAGATTCCACAGTGTCCCAGGGCTCCTTTGGCTCCAGAAGGCCCTGCAGTGTCACAGTGGCCCCTTTACTCCAGGAGGTTCCACAGTGTCCTTGCTGGAACACACAGGGCTGTAATGTTGTCAGCCCTGCAGAGCTGCCTCCAGCTCTGGGCTCCAGCACAGGAAGGACATGGACCTGTTGGAGTGAGTCAAGAGGGGACCAGCAAGATGATCAGAGGGATGGAGCAGCTCTGCTGTGAGGAAAGGCTGAGAGAATTGGCATTGTTCAGGCTGGAGAAGAGAAGGCTTTGGGGTGACCTAATTGTGGCCTTGCAGTGCCTGAAGGGAGCCAACAAGAAAGATGGAGAGAGACTTTGGACAAGGGTCTGGAGTGACAGGACAAGGGGAATGGCTTCACACTGACAGAGGGAAGAGTTAGATGTAATATTAGGGAGAATTTCTGGACTGTGATGGTAGTGAGATCCTGGCACAGGTTGCTCAGAGAAGTTCTGACTGCCCCATCCCTGGAAGTGTTCACGGCCAGGTTGGATGGGGCTCTGAGCTCTGAGTCTAGTGGAAGGTGTCCCTGCCCATGGCAGGGGGTTGGACTCAGATGCTCTTTAAGGTCCCTTCCAACCCAAACCATTCCATGATTCTGTGACTGGTGGGGGATGTGGTGGTCGGAGCCGACGGGCACAGAGACCCCAAAATGATGGAGTTTTCCATTCTGGGTGGAGGAAGGAGGGGGCAGCAGAACTGACACCCTGGACTGCTGGTGGTCAGACTTCGTCCTGTTTGGGAGACTGACTGATCTGGGTGTGAGTGTGGATGTGCTGGAGGGCAGGAAGGCTCTGCAGAGGGATCTGGACAGGCTGGATCAATAAGGCCAAGTGTCAGGGCCTGCCCTTGGGTCCCAACAACCCCCTGGAACGCTCCAGGCTGGGGGCAGAGGGACTGGAGAGCTGCTCAGCAGGAAGGGACTTGGGGGTGTTGCTTGACAGCAGCTGGATATGAGGCAGAGTGTGCCCAGGGGGGCAAGAAGGCCAAGGGCATCGTGGCCTTTGTGGAGAAGAGTGTGGCCAGCAGGAGCAGAGAACTGATTGCCCCTCTGTGCTGGGCACTGGGGAGGCCCCAGCTGGAGTGCTGTGTCCAGTTCTGGGCCCTCAGTGCCAAAAGGCCCTTGAGGGGCTGGAGCGTGTCCAGAGAAGGGAACGGAGCTGGGGAAGGCTCTGGAAAACATGTCTGCTGAGGGACGGCTGAGGGAACTGGGCTGGTTGAGTCTGGAGAAGGGGAGGCTCAGGGGGGACCTCATTGCTCTCTACAATGACCTGAAAGGAGGTTTTAGTGGGGTGGGGGTTGGTCTCTTCTGCAAAGCCTTTAGTGACAGGAAGAGAGGAAACAGCCTTAAATTGCATCAGGCAAGGTTCATATTAGATATTCAAAAACCCTTTTTCCACTGAGAGAGTGCTCAGGCATTGGAACAAGTAGCCCAGTGAGGTGGTGGAGTCTCTGAAAGCATTCAGGTGGCATCTGGATGTAGTGCTTTGGGATGGGGTTTAGGGGTGATTCTGGTGGTGCTGGGTTGACAGTTGGACTCGAAGATCTGGAAGGGCTCTTCCAACCTTGATGATTCTGTGATTCTCTGACCTGTCATCCCTGTTTGCAGGTTTGTGCTCTAACAAGACCCTGGGGATGTTTTCTCTGTTGGGTCCACAGAGATTGTGTTGTGTGAGCTTTTTTCCTCTATGATCAAAACAAAGAATAATTAATGCTAAATACAGCAGGTGGCTTTCAAGTACTAACTTGGTCCAGTTTGTCCAACTGTGTCCAAACAGGTGAGGAAAATCTGGAACTTTAGAAGGGTTAGTTTTTTACCTCATTAGCAGGATATCCAGGGGTGCACCAAGTGCCTTCCAGTGAGGAGCACAAGAGACCAGTAGACAGTGACAATCTTGTTCTAATGTTAATGTCACTGGAGCACAGAGTGAGATCACATCTGAGTTATGTTTCTTTAATCAGTGATTGGGAATAAAGAGAAAAAGCCATCTGCTGGATTTAGCAATAATTACTCCTTGTTTTGATCTTAGGGAAAAAGGCTCACACAACACAATCTCTGAATGCTCCTTTGAACTTACCCACAGTGTGTTCACAAATACACAGAGCAAGGATTTTAGCTTTTGCTGCTACCCTCAGTTCCAGCATAGAAAGAAATGTCTCTGTGCAATAACAGCAATTGCCTTACCATGTTACTGAACTACATTCAGTTTATCTGGTCTCAAACAAATACTCCATATTTTCTCCTTGTTTTATTTTCAAAGGCATGGGTATGGGTATTTAGGTGACTGCCTTCACTGGTACAGGATAGAAACCGTTCACATGGCTATAAATGAATATTATTCTCTTGACAAAACACCTTTCCCAAAGCCTCTGACAAAAAGAAAGGGAAAAAGAATCAAGAAAGAAAAAGGGAGCCACAGGTACATTGCTTGTCACTCACCAAAATGGGTCTCCTCCCTAAAGATAATTCAGGCACACCCTTCAATATGGATCTCTCACTATGATCCCAAGCTCTTTTTTAGTGGAAGTTTCTGTAGGGAAGCTGAAGTGCATCACTGTCTCAGACAGCCAAGGATAAGATGACTGAGGGAATTCAGTTGCTCTCTTTAATAATACAGGATTATTTCCCTTTCATTTGGTGAAGTTAATAATATGACTGGTGGAATGTCAGTAACAATTAAATAATAAACTAGTGCAGCACCAAAGGGAAAACTTACTTTAGTTATGGAGTACTGCCAGCATAAATCTTGAAAATCTTATATATAATATAAGTATTTATATATATAATATATATAAAAAATATATATAATATAATCTTATATTTACACTGATAAAATACCACATGTACTTCATGGGATACTGCAAGCTTTTTACAATCCTTGTGGCATGTCTTTACAGAGCAAGAGTGAACATTTTGAGATTATACCTTAATAAATGAGTTGCAGTTCTATTGTTTCTCGAATGTTAAGTACCACATCCTAAACGCAGGAACACGTTCAAGGTCCATGTCCTATTTTAGACCTTTTCAGCAGCTGTGATATTGTGATAATCACACTTAAAATATTCCTCTAGAAAAAGTAAATTGGCCCTTTTCACTAGAAGGATTATTATGATCAAAAACAAATCTGAAGGAGAACAAATTCAGACTTCTTTTTTTGTTTGTTGGTTGGTTTTTTTTTCAACAATGCAATAAATTGCTGTTCCTAACTGGGATGGTTTTCTACCCAAGAATTTAAAAGAAAACCCCAAAGTTCACTTTATTCTGCACTTATATTACTTATGGGGGTTTGGGTTTTTTTTGAGGCCTCACTTATGTAAAAATACCTTCCTTATAATGAATTTGTGCTCTCTGTAAAAACCAAACCATTCCAGCTGACATAGCATTCTATCACTAATACTGCAGGGAAATGTAATATCCCACTAAAGCAGAAGGGAAAGAAGACAACTGAGCATCAGCAGCTCTTCCTAAGCAAGATCAGGGGTTTAGCTCCATCTAACTGAGGGATGAGATGTGTCCCTCAGTGGGTCTCTTCCCACTCCCCCACCAGCCCTTCTACCCGACTGCAAGCTCAAAGTTCTAAAAAGAGAAGAAGAAGCTGGAGTGTCAATATTTCCCCAGTGCAAACCCCAATAATCTTTGCTGGGAGCTGACAGGAATTGCTGTTCCACTGCCCTGGGGTATCCTGGCTTGAGGCGAGAGCGCAGCCCCGCCCAGAGCCCCCAACCCCTCTGAGAGCTTTTGTAGGGTCTGTTTGTCCATGTCCCTGTGGCAGAGGCTGCCCCGACACCTGCCCTGGAGCTGGTCCAGCTGCTGGACCAAACAAGGCATTGTCCAGCCTGCCTTCCCCCAGCCCCGACCGCCCCAGCCCATCTTCCATCGCTCTGCTTCCTTTTCCTGCCCCTGCTCCCCCTCCGCTCCCTTCCCTCTGGCATTTTTATTAGGAATGTTCTTGCTGTTCTCACTGTCCCAGCATGAGCTGATCCCCAGGGGAGCCTGTGGAATGTAACCCCTCAAGCACTAAATTCCTTCCCCTGTGCCAAAGACACGGGTTTGTTGTTGCTGCCCCTCCCGCCGAGCACCAGCTCCATCTCCTGCTCCTGCCCAGCGGCTTTGCAGAAATCCAGGGCTGGGTGTGGATTGAAGGCTGTGGCGAGGGACAGGATAAAGTTGCTTGGCTTCCACCCTTGGTGTCTCAGTGTTTGTGATCTGGGAAATTGTCAGGAACCTGGAACAATGGCAGATTATCTGTTGTGGCAGGATATGTACCTGGAGATTGTTTTGATATGTGTTTAAATCGTCCTTGAATAAAACAACTGATAGAAAACAATGTAAAAAAAAAAGGAAAAGGGAAAAATAAGAAAAAAGAAAATTTAAAAAAAGGGAGAAAAGAGAGAAAAAGGAGAAAAAAAAAGAGAAAAAAAGAAAGAAAAAACAGGATAAAAATGAGAAAAAAAAGAAAGAACAAATAAAAAAGAGAAAAAAAGAAAAAAGAGAGAGAAAAAAGAGAATAAAAAGAGGGAAAAAAGAAAAAAGAAAGAAAAGAAAGAAAGGAAAAAGAGAAAATAAAAAAGAAAAACAAGAAACCCAACAAGTCCGATCCTCCCCCGCCGCAGGGACTACAACTCCCACAATGCCCCGCGCAGGCGGGGGGCGGGCAGGGGCCGTGGCCGCGCGCTGATTGGCTGCGGGGCGGGTCTGTAAAGGCGGAGGGCGCGCGGAGCGAGCGCCATTTTGGCCTCGTGGTCGGGAGTGAGGAGGACTCGCCTGCGGCCGCTGCACTTCGCTGGGTGAGTTGGCGGGGGGGCGGCGAGAGCGGGGTCTGGGGATCCCCTCGGGGGCTGCGGGGAGCGCGGGTGTGGGTGGAAAGGCTGGAGGGCTCGGGAGGGCTTAGCGGGGGAGTTCGAGGGTTTCCGGGAACGTTGTGAGGGGTCCCTGAAAGGACTCGGGGGGGAGGTTGAAGGTCCCTGGAGGGTTTTGGGCGGCTCTGATGGGAGTTTTGTTTTCTGAGAAGATTTGAGGTGTCCCAGGTGGGCTTTGGGGCTCTCTGGGGAGGTTTGGGGTTCCTGGGAGGCTTTGCGGGGACCTTGAGGCAGTTTTGGGGTCCCTGGGGGGTTTAAGGTGTCCCAGACGGTTTGGAGGGCCCGTGGGGGGGATTGGGGGTCCCTGAATAGGCTTGAGGGGTCCCAGGTGGGTTTTGCGGGTCACTGAGAGGGTTTGGGGGGTGCTGGGCAGGGATGAGATCTCTGAGGGGATTTGAAGGGACCTGGAGAAGGTTTTGATGGGTCGAAGGGGGATTTCAGAGGTTTTGAAAGGATTTTACAGGGTCCCCTAAAGCCCAGCAATGGAGTTCAAGGGGTCCCCCAGCCCCCAGGGGAGGGGTCCTAGGGATGCCCCCCAAAATCCGGAGGGGGAGATGTACCACATCCGGGTAAGGGGATCCCAGTGACCCCAGTATATCCCAGTGACCTCCCAGTGACCCTCAGTATGGCCCAGTAACCCCCTCAGTGACCAGCCAGTGTGTCCCAGTGACCTTCCACTGCCCCCCAGTATGGCCCAGTGATCCTGCAGTGAGCACCCAGTAACCCCCAGTATGGCCCAGTAACCTGCCAGTGTCCCCCCATGTGTCCTGGTATCCCCCAGTAACTCCCCAGTGTGCCCCAGTTCCCCCCCAGTCCCTCCCAGTGCCCTCTCAGAGGGCCCCTGAAAGCCTGGTGAGGGGGGGCACGGAGAAGGGGAAGCCTGGACAGTGGGGACCCCTGGGATCCCCTAGGACAACAAAGTAGAGAACCTGGAGAGGGGGAATTTCTGGGAATGCAGTATCCCGAAGGCGAGAATCAGAGGAGAAGGGAGCCTTGGGACCCCCAACACTCCCAGCATCTCTAGGTAGAACCCTCAGCATCCTAGACAGGAGAGACTCTCTGAACCCTAAAGGGGGGAAACCAGAGAAGGGGAAATCTTAGGAGAATTTTTTTTGGCTCATCTTCATATTTTAGAGTATTTTTTAGGTGAATCTCAACTTTTTTCAGTTTGGGGGGGCAGGAGTCTTCTCACTCTTTCTTATAGGCTTTTGCCTGAATCTCGATGATTTGGGTTTTTCTGGGCTGAGTCTTGGTGTTTTGGAGGTTTTTATGGACACAGGATGTCCAGTGAGTTCTAGTGATGGACTTGGGCAGGAGGAACCCCCAAGCCAACGCGCTCAGCCCTTGTTTTCCCCCCATCAGGATTTGTCCTTCCCAAAGCTTGGGCGGATGGAGGAGGAGGCTGCGAGGAAGAGGAAGATGCCTTGGGCCCCCCAGGCAGGTGAGGAGGAAGTCAGTGTCCCTTTGGGCGGGTGTTGTGCTGGCTCTGTCAGCCCAGCATGGCCCCGGCTGCAGGACAACCCCGCTGGCGCCGCCGTCCTGCCGGGGCCGGAGTTGGGGGGATGTCCTTGGCCTTCCCTGTGGGCCGGAGGCAAATCCCCTGCCTGTCCTTCTTGCTTCCTGCCCCAGGCCCCGAGCTGAGGACGGAGAGCCCGGAGGACAAATCCCCCCGTGAGACCCTGGTGGGAGAGGCCGTTTTGAAGGGCTCCCCGGCGCAGGAAGGCAGCGGGGAGGAAAAGGGCCGGAGATCCCCCCGCAGGAGGGGCTCCAAAGCCATCCCAGGGTGCTCTGAGGAGGAAAGAGCCAGCCTGTGCCGGGAAGGCGGCCGGAGCTTGAGGGGGAGCTCTGACCTGGTGGTCCCTGAGCAGCCTCCCAGCAGGGAGAAGCCCTTTAGATGCTTGGAATGTGGGAAGAGCTTCAGGAAGAGTGCCCACCTGATCCGGCACCAGCACATTCACACGGGGGAACGGCCCTACAAGTGTAGGGAATGTGGGAAGAGCTTCAGGGACAGCTCCACCCTCCACAAACACAAGCACATCCACACTGGGGAACGTCCCTACATGTGTTGGGAATGTGGAAAGAGCTTCAGTGACAGCTCCAACCTTCTCAGACACCAACTCATCCACACTGGGGAACGGCCCTACACGTGTGGGGAATGTGGGAAGAGGTTTCAGACCAGCTCACATCTCCTCAGGCATGAGCGGACACACACGGATGAGAGGCCCTTCCGCTGCACCGACTGCGGGAAGGGCTTCAAGCACAACTCCACCCTCATCACCCACCAGCGCATCCACACCGGGGAGAGGCCCTACAAGTGTGGGGAGTGTGGGAAGAGCTTCACCCGCAGCTCTAACTTGACCCAACACCAACGGACCCACCAGTAAGAGAAGCCCCACCAGTGCCCCGACTGCAGGAAGATCTTCGGCCGCTACTTCCACCCCGAATGAAGCCCCTGATGGGGAGGCAACCCCTGGAGTCCAGTGATTGTCAGTCCATCCCTTTCCACCACAAAGGACCAGTCCCCTTTCCCAGGGGCAGGTTCTGACAACAGAACCCTTCTTCGGGGGTGTGTGGAGATTCCTGCCTTGGCTGGGGACCCCCCCAGGGTCACTCCTGGAGGTTCAGAGCAGAGATCTCCCCACCAGCGTTGGTCTGGGGGAGTTCCATCTGTCTCTAATTAAAAATTTCTCGTTTTGTGCCAGCTTGAGTAGAATTGCTTCAACAATTGCTTTAGTGTAGAGCACTGTCCTATCTTATCCTGTACTCCTGGTAGTTTTAGTGTATATATTGTGCACTAAGTAATTCTGATGAAGATCTTTTGTCTGATCATTTGTATCCCTAAATAAATTCCTTTTTATCAATAGATCTGATTTGCCATCAATAAAACCTAGGGGACCAAAGTGATTCAGTCACACTTCTGTAATTCCTCTAAACTGAAACTGTTGGCATGATCCAAGGCTGAGATTGGATCCAGCAGCCCCCAGCACCGTACAGTAAGTTGGGAGCTCAGAGGGGCCACCCCCCTTTCCCAGCCCTCCTGTGCCCAAAGGCTCCCATGGTACCGTTTATCCCACCACACTACCCCTGCTCTTTTACCCTTCTCCCTGTTCCTCCCAGTTTTTCATAGTCCACTCAATCCCCAGCTCCAATTAGGATCACTCTGGGGGTCCCTATCCCCATTTTTCTCCCCTCTCTCACCCCTTCCACATCATCTCCCCACTCCCCAGCCCTCTCATGCTCAGTTTGGGGGTCCCACCCTCCTCTTTCCCCACTCTCCTGACCTCTCCCACTTATTTCCCATCATTCTCAATGGTCCCCCCCTCCACTTTTGGGGGGTCTCACTCCCCTCCCACTCAGTTTGGGGTCCCACTACCCCTTTATCCCCTCTAACCCCCCCTTTTCCCACCGACCTCCCCCTTCCCACCCCCCGCTCACCCGAAAGCTCCTCGCCCAAAGCAGCTGGGGGGGCTCCCAGCACCACCAGTGCCCAGAGAAGTCCCCCCAGAAAAGGGGTTGGGTGAGGTCCTGGGGGGGCTTTGAGTGTGTTTGGGGGTCCTCGGGGAGCTCTAAGAAGGTTTTGAGGGGTTCCCAGCACCTTTTGGGATGAGCTGGGTGCCTACTGAGGGGCAGGTGCCCTCCCAAAGCCCCCCCAGAGTGGGTTTACACGGGGGAAACAGGGGAGTCCCTATTCCCGATCCATCCCGGAGCCAGTTCTGCCCCCCCCAAACTCGGCTCCACCCCTCGTTATCCACCCCCCCTCCCCCACTGCCCCCCAATAACCAGGACTGGGGAGAACTGGGAAGCTTTCCTGGGATCAGGAGTGGCAGCAGGGGAGGGGGGGACACACGACCCCCCAAAATCCTCACAGGGACAGGAGGGGTCCAGGCTGGGCCCGAGGCCCCGGGGAGGGGCTGCGGCCGCCGCCGGCTCAGGAGCTCTGTGGGGAGAGAAAAGGGGGTGACAGCGGGGTGGGGGGTCCCCGGGGGGGCACAGACGCTCTGGGGGGACACACGACCCCCTGGGACCCCCCTCACCTTCTGGCGCAGGTAGAAGCCGAGCCCCAGCGCCAGGGAGACGAAGGCCAAGAGGAAGCCCCCGGCCCCTCCTTGGCAGCAATTGCTCAGGCTGATGGAGCCCGGCAGGGCCGGGGCCGCCGGCGGTGTCCGATCCCGGCAGGAAGCGGGGGGGGCCCCGGGGAGCGGCGGCGGCGGGCGGGGCCCTGGGGGAGCCGCCCCGAGGGGTCCCCGCCGCCCGGGGCACTGAAGGAGCCGCCCCGGGACGGGCCCTGGCGGGGGTCGCCAGAGAGGGGGGCGAGCTCGGAACAGAATCAGCTCCGGAGAATAAACCGAGGGAAACCAAAGGGCCGCGCCGGGGGAGTCTCCGCCGCCCCGGAGCTGAAAGAGCTGCCCCGCGGGACGAGCGAGGAGGGGCGGCGGGGAAACAGTCGCCCGGGGTGTGGCGAGGGAGATGGGAATGGGATAAAACAGAGAGAATCGAGGGAGAAATCGCTTTGTTTCCCCCCTACCTCCCCACCCCAGCTCCCTTTTGTATACAGATAAAACCAGGGATCGACATGTGCTTCCCTTCCCCCTTTTCCCCTCAGGGGATGAGAAAACAAAAGAGAAAACCTTGAGAAAGAGGGGGAAAAGCCAACTCTGCAAAACCATCTCCTCTGAGATAAGTTGTGCTGCCAAAGGAAACTCTGACTCCAGAGGTGCCCAAGCAGCGGCAGAGCCCCCACCCTGCACACTCACACCCTTCAGCTCAACACTGGGGTTTTCCCCTCCCTGGCACTGCCCAGTCCAGCCCCTCCCTGGTCCCCCCATCTCCCTGCCCCTGCCCCAGCCCAGCAGAGCAGCACACTCAGGTCTGGCCCTGCAGCAGGACATGGAGGCCATGGAGCTCAGGGACAGGCCCTCTGGGGCTGCAATGCTCAGCACATCATCAGCTCAGGCAGCTCCTGCAGCCCCAGGGCCAGCCCCGCTCCCCAGCACAGCAGCAGAGAATCGGCCCCGGGCTCCTCAGGCCCCATTTGCCATCTCCAGGGGCACTGGCCACCACCAGCACCAGCTGGAGCAGCCTCAGCCCCTCAGCCCCCACAGTGGGACCCTGAGGGCAGCACACGGACTCCAGGGAGAAACCAGCAAGGCAAGGACCCTCTGGAGAGTCTGCTCCTTGGCCTTCTTCTTGAGAGCCCTGGAGAAGAAGAGCTGAGGCTTCAGGCTGTGCCCGGAGCAAATGGAGCCCCTTGTGTGGTGGAAAGAGTGCAGTGGAGCCCAGCTCATGCCAGCAGTGCCATGGCCACAGGACTGACCCAGCCCAGCCCAGGGACCAAGGCCCAGAGCACTGAGGCCTCACCGAGGCCCAGAAGGGGAGGGGGGCAGGAGAAAAAGAGCAGCTCTCAACAGGCCAAATGCTGCTGCTCCCTGGCACTGCTGCTGGGCTGGGACTCTCTTTCCCTGCCCCTCTGCACACAGGCACTGCCCTGCCAGACCCATCAGAGGTCTCAGAAGATTGAACTCAGAGAAACAAGTCACTGAAGGATCCTTGACTTTGTTTCAATGCATTCCTTAATTTCCACAGATTCTGGGTCAAATTCAGGATGTAGACAGTGAACCAGACATGGGATGAATAATCAATATTCACTGTACACAACTTTATCCCAGGAGAAAAAACACATGAAAACCCTAACCCAGCACCACAAAAACCTGAGCAGGCAGGCTGGAACAAGGAGTCCCATTCTGAATGCTATGGAAGAGAAAACAGGCCATTTGTGCCTTCAGAAAAGTATCCAGTCATCATTTCCCTCAGGGCATCCTTGAAGAAAAAGATTTCTTAAGAGAGATACCAGAGCTTGGCAGCAGGCTGTCCTTCTTAGCTTGGAAAATCTCTGCTAACTTACCTAACAATGGTACAAACCCCCCACGTTAATGGTGTCAAACAGCTTCATCTGCAGGATTCATGTTCCAGCATTACCTAATGCACAATTATCACACCTCTTTTTAAAATTAAAGGGGAGGGAAAAAATAAGTATGGGGTGAGGGGAGACTCTCCACCCCAGTCATCCATCAAGTGTACATCCTGGCCACTGCTCCCAAGAAATTAAATATATGCTAAAAAGATATAAAAAGACATCAAATGCTTTGAGAAATAAAAGTGCTTCAGAACTAGATTTTAATATTGTCATGTGGGTTTTTGCCAGATTATAAAGTTGACTGAAATGCCAGGATACTGCATTTTGGAAGCGGCAGCAGCTCACATATTGCCTTGTATTAGTGGCTGAAGTGTATTGCTGATTCCAAAGCCAGACTATCATCATCTGTGGGGGAGAGTAGATAAATAAATAAATAAAAACTGGCATTCCCTACCAACCCTGCTGCCTTGAAGCACTCTTTTCAAGTGCGGCCTCCACAGGAAACAAAGTTAAGACCACTTTCTTTTGATTATAGTGCTTTCCCCAGGCAGGAATTTTTATTTCAGGTAGAATCTTTGAACCATTACATTTTCAGTGATGCATTTTTATATTTACAGTTGACATCTTCATAGAAGATTGAAAGCTTTGAGCAACAGCTCTAAAGCATGAAGGTTGCCTGCAGTAAATACTTAAATTATTTTACACCCAAATGGAGCCTGTTGGTTTTAGTTAAAATTTATTAAACCTTAAATCAATGACCTTTCTTTTACTGAAAGCCTACCCTTTGGAAAACTAACTTTCCCAAGAAACATATTTGGGTGAATAAATGCCAAACAAAAGGGTATTGAAATCTAAACATTTTCTCAATTTATACCTTGTGAACATTTAGTTCCTAAATTCCCAAATGCTACCTAATGAACAGAACAGTGGTGCCTTGGTCGAATCACATATCATTGATTTCAGTGTCACAGGGATCTCATTGACACGAATCAATTAGAATCCAAAATCAATCAAATATGTTCATGCACTATCATTCATCAAATTTGAATATTCCCAAATTAATTTGAAGCATGTGAAAGAACCTGGAAATAAATTTTGAAAAGGTACAAAAATAAAAATCAGTAAACTTTGAGAAGATAATAGTGCATCTGAGCATGTTTCATGCCTGCTGGGGTAAGTTAATGGTGAATCCCACCTTCCCTTCCCAGCACAGGCTGAGATATATTCTTTTTGGAACATGAAAATACCCAGGGACTGAAGGCAGAGGACACACCAGTCAATGATCCAGCATTATTTTATGAACAGCCTGTTACACACCCAATATCAAACATGCTGCCAGGATATTACAAAATGCACAAGGATGTGACACTCTGAAAAACTGCACATTGTAAGTGAGCCACTGCACTTCAGGGAGAAAGAAAGGAGAGAATTCCTGAATCTCTACCAAAAGCATGAATACATGTGGCCACTTACCCAAAGAGCTGTTCTTGTTGCTGAGGACTCCTCTCTGAACACCTTCACCTGTAATTCTGTCAAGGTAATAAATCCTTCCACTCATCACAGCACACTCAAAAGCACCCTGCTATTTAATGTCAATGGAAAAATGGCCCAAAGTGTCTAAAACATTTCCTTTTGCTCATGTAAAAGTGCTGGCATTTCACTTCCTTCCTGATAAGCCAGTGCCAATGGATGTGATTATTCTTTTCTTATTCAAAGCATATCAGTAGTTCCAAAGCACTCTCCATCTTATCAGGTGTCTGAACAGCACAGTTACTGAAAACAGTTTGTCCTGCTCCTCTCTCCTTCTGCCAGGCTATCAGATAAACCCAACTAACTCTGTATTTACACACCATCAAACATAAGCTGTGTCTTCAACCCACTGCAGCCTGTTTCTGGCATGTTACAGGTTTGCTGCTTGACATTAGTTGTACCCAAAACAGCAGCAGTGAATTAGCTTAGAACAAAAATATAGTCACTCCATAGCACAGAACACAAAAGGGACACAGGATAGGAAAAAAAAGAGAAACCTTTTGTGAAGTAAGAATGATCACTCTCATCTCAGCAGTTCACAGGTATTTATCTGGTGCTACTTGAAAAAGAGTATGGAAGCAGTATGATCTAAATGCATTCAAAACCAACAGACCTCAAGAGTAGAAAAACAATTTCTTTTTTTGTTTATTTTATTCTCCTGACCTCTAGGAACTGTCTCTGATTTGCAAGGGGTGAGAAAGTGAAAGAAAGGAAAATGGTTACAGTGTCTGAAAGCGTTTAAATGCCTTTACTAATTTTGTCAGTAACAAGACTGATTTTCATGATCCAACCTTCATTTGGCACTAAAATACCCCCACAAAAACAAACCAAAAAAACACTCTCCCCCAAACAAGCCTCTTGGCAACTCTCCTTTTCATTCAGTGTCTTGGATACAGAATTTTCAGTGCTGACTACTGAGGAATAACACAAGATCAACTCCCTCAGAAGGGCCACAGCTCTGAAGATTTTGCTCCCTGCCCAGCCCTAGGGAATAGGCACAGCATCTCCCTTCCTTCTTCTCAGGATGACAGGATATCCTCGGGATGAGCACAGTGTTGGAAGAGTTAAACATTAACCTGGCTGTGCCCTGGGCACTCTCAGCTGGCTAAATGAAAAGTTCTGGAATGCAGGGAGAAATCCTGAGTTGCAGCTCTTTGATTAAGTACAGCCTTCTTTAGAAGCTGAAGCTCCAGCCCCTGAGTGGAGGATCCTTCCCACCACTTCTCCCACTGACAGTCCCCCTGAGCAATAAAATACTAACTCAAACATAAAAGGACAGTGGCATTCATCCTCCACAAAGACAGGACCAAATCCTGCAGCCAATTTGATGACAGAAAAAAAATTTAAAAGGAAATAAAGAATACAGAGAAAATTTCTTGATCCTTTGTTACATTTCCAGTATATGGAGAACTACACAAACTGTCAGTAGCAGAGTGCTCAGAGTACATAAAGGAGTGTGATTTCACCATTTTGTTAAATCTTGGTTTTACTAGATTTTCCTGTCTTGTATTTCTTTGAAAATATTCACGTGTGAGATTGAAAAAAGTGTTTCTTTCAAAAACAGCTCTAGAAACCAACCCAGAAATAGGGGGAAAGGGGTGAAAGAGCAGCAGTCACACGTACAAGAATGGTCTGAATAAAGCAAGTCACCTCCTGCCCACCCACCCTGGCACCTGCTGGGAAGGAATTTTGCAAATGCTTAGGAACAAGCTAGCACTACATTTTAGATATGACTTTTTCATCTCTACATCTACAGGACTTTAAACTGTTTCATGTCTGTAAGGGGGGTA
Source organism: Manacus vitellinus (assembly GCF_001715985.3). NCBI lineage: Eukaryota > Metazoa > Chordata > Aves > Passeriformes > Pipridae > Manacus > Manacus vitellinus. The sequence continues at coordinate 8,904 of NW_021938696.1, read as the reverse complement.
CTTTTGAATTAGATGATCAATGGAGCATAGAGGCGTGAGAGAGGAATCATATTAGGATGTGAAACCAGCCAGAGTATGGTACAATGTAACTTCATGGCACAAACGAATTGTAAGGTCCATTGTGCTTTTTAGCAAGTCAGCCTGATATCCCCTATTATCAGAGCTGAGTTCTTCCTTGGTTTTGCTACATATTACAAGACAGATACATCTACCCTTGAAACACAGTGGTAGAGTTCATCCATAGGGGTGAGAAAGATGATGGTGAGAGGAAGATTCTGTGGGCAGGGGTCGCTGGCCCCTTGCCCTACAGCAGGGCATGCACAGACTGTTGCTATCAGGTGATGAACAGGCGGGGTTTGGCTGCCACTCAGGCATCACCTTATACTGGGTACTGGCCCTACGTGGTGTAATGTGGAGCTGATAAAATGGGGTGTCAGGACTGCTGGGGTGAGCGATCCTCATCCTGCCATGGAGACTGTGTTGTTCCATGGGGACGCCCGCTAAGCACGGGCACCGACCAGCTGCTGCAGATCCTGGCAGCCCTGGCCTGTCTGTGTGGGTAAGCACAGTTTATTGACAGGAAGCAACTCAGAAAGCAAATGTTTTATATCTTTTTTTAATACCCTTGTAATTCTCTTTTTACTAGTTAATACTGTATTAAAAACCACTCGTAGTATTGTTTTAATATCCTTTAAATGTTCCTTTAATTCCCTTATTACTAGTTAATACTATAATAAAAAGCATTCATAGTATTGTATGAATGCCAACTGATAAAGCAGTTATTTTGTATTCTTTTTTAGCTTTTGATTCTCTTTGCTAGTTTTTTATTCTCACTGCAGTAAAAGATGTTTTGTAGTGTTTGAATGTCTGTTGTACTTGTCTTTATTCTGGGCATGTATTCAAATGAACTAATACACAGGGGCACAGCTCTTTGGGGCAGGAGACGAGCAGCACCCTTGCCAGGACTCAGGGCGATGGCAGGTCTCCTTGGGCCAGGACTTGCCAGAGCTGCTGATTTGGGTGCAGCCCTGGCCAAAGGGCTGCCAGCAGCATTGGTGCCCTTGCCCACACCTTCCTTCTCGGTGTCAGCCCCCCTGTTTAGGATGGCCACCAGCCAGCACTTCTCCCAAGGAGGCCGTGCCAGCTTGTGTGGAAGGCCCCGTGCCCTTCCTGCTGCGACTGAGTCGGCGGCCGAGGGGGCTCCTTGTGCTGCCGTGAGCAGGCACAGGAGGGGAGTGTTTGCTCATTTCTTGAGCTGTTCCTACAGTTCAGGTCCAGCCAGATTAGATACTTCAGAGAGCAGATTCCCTCCAAGGTGGGGCAGGTTGGCGGGGCTGGGGGAGGCCCCAGGCCACGTGGCACTGTGTCCCAGGGCCCTTTGTGACACGCTGGGCATGGCCGGTGGGATGGAAGGGGGCAGGGTGTCCAAGGGCCCTTTATGACCCGTGGTGACAGAGGTGCTGCTGGTGACACGGCCACAGTGTCAACAGTGCTCCTCGGAGCAGGCGACGGGACAGGACGGGACAGAGCGGTGCTGTGCGGAGCCCCCGCGCAGCCAACTCGTGCCTTGCTGACCCGGAGCGTTTTGGAGGATTTTCTCGCTTTCAGGTGACCTCGAGGCATTTCCACAGGACTTGGAGACCCGGAGTTTCTCCGAGGTGTCTCTAATCCCTGTGGCAGGTGCCCTTGGGACCCTTTTGCAGGACTTGGAGACCCGGAGCTTCTCCGAGGTGTCTCCAATCCCTGTGGCAGGTGGCCTCAAGGCCATTCTGCAACTTAGGGCCCGGAGTTTCTCCGAGGTTCTCTTTCTCTCTTGCAGGTGCCCTGGACACCAGACTGTGGCATGGCAGGGAGACGCTTCAGCCTGCTCAGGCTGCTCCGGAGGAAGAAGGAGGAGGAAAGCCCTGGAGCTGCTCCAGCACAGCAGCCTGAAGAGGTGCAGCAGGTGCAGCCCCCGCAGGAGGGTGAGTGCTGGAGCTGGGCCACAGGGCTGGTGGCTGCAGCCCCCTTGGCCTCATCCTGTCCCATCCCGTCTGGACATACCCAGGGAAAGGGAGGGGGGCAGAGGGGCTGGGGCTGATCTCCTGGCAGCCATGCTCCATCCACTGGGCACCCTGGGGCTGGCCCTGCCTGCTCCTGGAGCCCAGGCCTGGGCTGTGTTCTCCGGCCTCTCCCGCACACCCTCAGCTCTGAGTGCGCTCGCTCTTTGACAGATGCAGGCCAGGAGCGGACAGAAGAGCAGCTCCGTGCCCGTGGCCGCTTCCGCAGGGCAGCACAGGTACCTGCAGCCATCCCCGCCTGGGCTGGGCCTGCTCTCACTGCTCAGCCCAGCACCGCTGTCCCAGCCCTCCAGGGGACATCCCTCTCTTCCCTGCCCTTCTTTCTCCTGCAGACATTTATGAAATTCATGGGCAGTCGGCGTAGAAAGTCCAGGGTCACACCAGCTGATGTCGAGGCCCAGCCTGACACCATCCCGACCCAGCTGACAAGGCCTGATGTCAGCACCGCGTCGACTGCTGTCCCAGCACAGTGTGACACCGCAACCAGTGATCACACAACCCACTGGGACACCACGTCCACCGATGATGTGTCACACTGTGACTCTGTGCTGCCTGGTCTCACGGAGGAGGCCGACGCCACAACGACGGAGGGCGTGGCGAGCACTGAGGCCGCGCCTGTTCAGCGCCTGGCCGATACCCCCAGCCTGGACTTTCTTGAGGAGAGAGCTGTCTCTGCTGAAGTAAGCAGCCTGTGGCCCCCCAAGCTGGGTGCGCTGGGCCCCCTCAGCCTTTGAGGCTGGCACAGTGTGCTGGGAAGGGAAGCATTTCTCGGGGGAAGCTGGGCAAGTTGCTCACACTGGCAGCTCTCCACCTCTCCCCTGTGCATCCTCCAGGCCAGACTGTGGGACCTGGGGACCTGGGGCTGCCCAAGGCATCTCCAGTCCCTGGGGCAGCTGCCCTCGAGGCCAGACAGTGGGACTGGATGAGGCGAGGCATTTCCCAGGCTTCTCTCTTGCAGCTGCCTTGAAGGCAGGACTGCAGGACTTGAGGAGCCAAAGCTTTTCCATGGCATCTCTACTGCAGGTGTCCATAACACCAGATGGAGACATGCAGCAGAGACCTCCCACGGTGCCCAAGCTGGCCTGGGTGAAGGAGGAGGAGAAGGAGGAAAGCCCTGGGGCTGCTCCAACACAGCAGCCTGAAGAGGTGCAGCAGGTGCAGCCCCCGCAGGAGGGTGAGTGCTGGAGCTGGGTCACAGGGCTGGTGGCTGCAGCTCCCTTGGCCTCATCCTGTCCCATCCCATATGGACATGTCCAGGGAAAGGGAGGGGGGCAGAGGGGCCGGGGCTGATCTCCTGGCAACCGTGCTCCATCCACTGGGCATCCCGGGGCTGGCCCTGCCTGCTCCTGGAGCCCAGGCCTGGGCTGTGTTCTCCGGCCTCTCCCGCACACCCTCAGCTCTGAGCGCGCTCGCTCTTTGCCAGATGCAGGCCAGGAGCGGACAGAAGAGCAGCTCCGTGCCCGTGGCCGCTTCCGCAGGGCAGCACAGGTACCTGCAGCCATCCCCGCCTGGGCTGGGCCTGCTCTCACTGCTCAGCCCAGCACCGCTGTCGCGGCCCTCCAGGGGACATCCCTCTCTCTTCCTTGCCTTTCTCCTGTAGCTGGTTTGCAGATTCATCAGGGGCATTTGGCACGAAGAGGCCACTTTCATGGCCACTGGGGACACGGCAAACTTGGACCTCTTCAATGCCCAGACCAGCGCTGCCCTGCTGGATTTGCTTGTGCAGAACGGTGTCTACAAAGCAAAGCAAGTAAGCAGCCTGTGGCCAGGGCTCCAGTCCCCCAGGGATGCTGTGGCCCCTCACGTCGGCTGCTCTGGGTCCCCTCAGCCTTTGAGACCAGCAGAGTGTGGTGGCAAGGGGAGCACTTCTTGGGGGAAGCTGGGCAAGTTACTGGCTCTGGCAGCTCTCCAACTGTCCCCCGTGTCCCCTCCAGGTGCCGACCATAGTCAGGTGCATCCACCAGTGGCTCACATCCAATGTGTCTGCTGAGCACAGGCTGGACAAGACTCTTGTCCTGCTGACCGAGGCACACCCCACGGATGTTGCAGTGACCCTGCTGCGCTCTGCCCCAGCCTGTGACAGGTATGGGGCCCACCTGCCTTGAGGGCTCACCTGCCTTTAGACCCCATCCCCCTGGACAGCCTGTCCCAAATGGTGTGCCAGAGACATGGAGACTTCCTGGACACTCCAGCTCCTCTCTTTGCCAGCTCTGGCATGTCAGCCTCCAATCCTGAGGCCAGCCTGCCTCCCTGCCCCACAAGGCACCGTGGCTCTGTCACCTGGGCCCCGCAGCTGCCCAGGCCACAGTGCTGTGTCCCAGACCCCCCTGAGCCAGAGTTGTGACTCCACAGAGCTGCTCGCACCATGTGGAAGACGCTCATCTCCTCCAGACGGACTAAGGAGCCGGTGCTGCAGATCCTCTTCCATGTGCTGGAATACTGGCCAGCGCACAGGAGACGCACCTCTGATGGGGATGAGAGGGATGTCTTTGCCCTGGCTGTGAGTTTCTTGAGCTGGCCTCTGCTCGCCCCCAGGTTGCCTCTGGGACGCCTTTCCATCCTCCCTCACCACTGCTTCTCCCTGCCCCAGGCACTGGGCTGCAAGCCTGGCTTAGGGGCAGGTTCAGGGACACCAGGCAGGGGGATCCCCCTGTGTCTCCTCTGGCCTGTCCCGGCCACGCTTGGGCCCTGCCACATGGACATCTGGGCCCTGAGAGCTGTCTCTGGGTGCTTTGTCTTTGGCAGGCAACTGTGGCACTCTGGGAGATCATCCAGCTGTCCCACTCCTGGTGCCCAAGTGCAGTGAAGGACAATTTCCCCCGCCTCCTTCTGACTCTGCTCTTCCAAGTTTTCATCAGCACAGAGGAGATGTCAGAGGAGGTCGAGACCTTCTGGAGGCGATGCCGGGAGCAGCGCAGCCTTCCCCCCAACCCCAACAGGTGCTCCATCCCAGTCCCCTCTCCCTGCCACGCCCTCGGGGCTGGGGCCAGGGCTCTGTGCCTGACCTGGGCTGTGCTCTGCACACAGGTTTGCAGTGCAGACCATTAAAGCCCTGCTGCGCCAGCTGCTGGATGAGGACGTGCTGATGGCGATCGGTCGCAAGTGTGGCTGGGACATGCTCCTCAAGGCTGACACCCACCACTATGCAGTGGGTCTGCTGGCCAGGTGAGAGCCCTTTCTCCCCACTGCCCCTGTCATTTTTGCCCTGTGCACAAGCCACCCCACACAGTACCTGTGTGCTGGGCCAGAGGGCCTTGGTAGCCAGGGATGGCTGAGCAGAGTGGAAAAGGCGGAGAGGGGCGGCTGCACAGGAGGAGCCACCTCCCAAAGTGCCCACATCCTCTCCTGGGCTGGTGGCCAAAGACCAGACCTGTGTGAGTCAGTCCCAGGAGAGCTTTGCCCACCTGGCTCAGGGTCTCTGGCACCTTTATTCCCCCTTGCAGGGAGCTGTGCCGTTTCTCCCGCTCCTTCTGCCGCAGCATCGCCGTCAGCCTGCTCCCGCGGCTCAGCAGGGGAGAGCCCCTGTGGGAACTGCCTGCCCTGGCGTTCCTGGTGGAGGTGAGCCTGATGGCGAGCGCTGCCTGGCCCAGCTGCCTCCCCCTCTCTGCCCTCTCACAGCCGCAGCCGCCCGGGACGGTGCCTGCACCCTGTGCTGCTGCCTGGGCCCAGCCCCGGGCGGGTCCGGGCTCCTGCCGGCCGGGCACCCCGTCACTGCTCCCTGCCTTTCAGGTCCTGCACTGCCTGAACCCCAGACAATGTGGGCCCAGCGTCCTGCAGATCATTTCCAGGCACCTGCGCAGGCAGTGCCCGGAGAGGCGTCGCCTGGCGCTCCGAGGCCTGCTGGTGCTCAGCAAGGCTCCCTCAATGGTGAGCAGGGGGCAGGGGCTGAAGCCGGGCCGGCAGTGTGAGGCTGTGCAAGGCAGTAGCTTGGCCTTGGCTGGCCTTTGGCAGCTGTGGCAGCTGCTCCCAGCTCTCCTCCTCCCCGTTCAGCTGCCCGACTCCTTTGGGATGCACCTTTGGCCTCTGGGCCCCACGGCAGCAGCGTGGAGCTGCACCACAGCATTGTGTTCCACACAGGCTAAGAGCATCCGGAGCCTGAATGAAAGCCTCCTGGAGCTACTGCAGGATGCAGACACAGACACAGTTCAGATGACTCTCTCTGTGTTCATCAACGTGCTGGGCTTGAAAGTCATCGAAATATCCACCCCTACTGCCCTGAAGTTGCTTGAGGCGCTGCGGCCACTCTTTGACAACGTAAGGCTCTGTGCCCCTCATCGTGGGCACTGAGTGCTGCCAGGAAACTTTGGGCCCAGTGTCTTTTCAGGCCTGTGCCCCGGTGGGCCTGGAGAAGCCAGTGCTGAGGTCTTTTCCTCTTCCTTTGCACCAGGAGCACAGCCAGCTGCAGCAGCACTCCATGCTCCTCTTCCGGGAGCTGATGGAGGCGACAGAGAGGAGCAAGAGCCTAAAGCCACACGTGTACCTGAGTCTGGTGCCATTCTACTTCAACTGGCATGATGAGAACCAGCGTGTGGCAGAGGTGAGGACTCGTGGGCTCTGGTGTCCCCATGGCAGGAGGCTGCTGTGCCTCCTGCCCTGGCCCATGGTCGCCTGCAGCCTCCGCCTGGCCTTGGCGCAGGGATGCGGGTGCTGTGCCCTGGGCTGCGGTGCCATGGCCCGCTCTCTGTTGCTGTGCAGGCCTCTCGGAGAGCACTGTTTGGTGCAGCCAAGTTCCTGAAGTGGAGGGATCTTGAGAACTTGGTGACCATGGAGCAGCCATGGAGGTTTCCCGAGTGCCTGGTAAGGATGGCCCCAAAGCCCCAGCCCCTGGCTCCCCAGGAGCACCCAGCCCTCTGCTCCCCCCAAACCCGGCCCCAGCGGCTGCTGGCCAGGCCTCAGGGCTCTGCGGGCAGGGGAGCCCCGTGCTGGGGGCAGGGAGCGCCCGGCCAAGGGGCAGAGCCTGAGCCGAGCCTTCCCTCCGTGCCCTGGCGCTCTTTGCAGCTGGAAAAGGACAGGAGCCGAGTGGGCCAGTACGTGCGCCAGGCCCTGCCGTTCCTGGAGAGCCCAGAGGAGCCCCTGCGAAAGCTGGCCATCAAGTTTCTGGGTGAGCCACAAGGCCGGGGTCCCTCCCCGCCCCGCTGCAGCTCGGCCCCAGCCCCGGCTGCTGCAGCGGCAGCAGGATGCGGCCCAGGGCATGTGGAGCCCCGAGTGGCCTGGTGCCTGCTGCCGCCCTGTGCCAGCCCAGCCCTGGGGCGTCCCCATGCGGGAAGGCCCCGGGCTCAGCCCTGCCAGGGCAGGAGGCCGTGTGGCCGGGCTGGCAGCGCCGCTGCGGGGGACCTGTGCCTCTGGGGCCTGACAGGCTCTGTGTTCCCAGGGATCGCCGCCAGGTCCATGAAGCAGGAGCAGCCAGAGCTGCAGCTCATCTGCCAAGGTGACCGAGGGCACCTTCCATCTGATCCCCTTGGGCCCTGCTCCCTCCTGGCCATGGCAAGAGCTGGCTGGGATGGCCCTGGCAGGAGGGGCTCCTCACGTCCCCACACCCCTGGCCTCTCACCTTGGCTCTCTTCCTTTCTCTTTCAGCCCTTCAAGGCATGACTGATGACAGCCCTGCCGTCTCAGACCTGGCCTGTCAAACGCTCCACATTATCAGAGCTGTACGGAGAACTTCATTCTTCCCATTCTGGTAGTCTCCGTTGCTGCCTCTTCCAGCCTGTAGAGACATGACAGAAGACATCAGACTCGCCGTGGCAGGCCTGGCAATTCAACACTGCTACGTGCCGAGAGCAGTACAGATGGCTCCCTACTGCAGATTCCAGCAGCTCCAAGACTGGCTGTGCAGGGCGTGGAAGACCCGGCCTTTTCCACAGGGCAGTGTCTGCCTGTGCTGCTGCAGCTCTGTGGGGAACTGATGCAGGAAGCTCCATCTCCTGGGGCCACCTGAGCCTGTGGGGAAGATACCTCTTCCCTGCAAGCACCTCCTTTGAGCTCAGCATGGGAATATTACATCCATGTTATCACACACAGAAGCCCAGGAGGTTTTTTTGGTGCCCAGTGTGCACAAGGCCTTGGGGAAGAGGGGAAAAGGGCTCCTTGTGCTCAGCAACACTTGCCCCGCTGTGCAGTGTGCCAGCAAAAGTGGGCAGAAGTCCCTTGGCCTTTGGTGGCTCTGCTGGAGCCTCAGCGTTTCCAGCAAAATGGAGGGCCAAAGGCTGGAGCTGTGGGGATGCCTGAGGACCTTGTCCTTGGCGACGGCCACATGCCCTCCTCCAGCCAGGAAGCAGCGTCTGTGTCCTGCCTGTGTGTTGCTGGTTGGATTGCTCCGGGCTCCCAAGTGCCTCTGGAGCGGCTCCTCTGGAGCTCCTTCAGGGCTGCGCCGCTGCCGGGCAGGTTGGCGGGGCTGGGGGAGACCCGCAGGGGAGGGGGCGCTGGGAGGCCAGGAAGGGGTGAGGTGCTGTGGAGGCCCTGATGGGACAAGGGAGCAGGAAGCCTTGAGGGGAATCTGTGAGGGGGTGGGTGGCAGAAGGCTGCAAGGGGACATACTGGGAGCAGGCCCCGAGGGGCAGGGTGGAGGGAAAAGCCCCCAGGACTTGGGGGGCAGAGGCCATAAGCAGCCCCCAGGCAGCCACCTCCTTCCCTGCCAGCCAGCTGCTCTGGTGCTTTCCCGAGGCCTCTCCCAGCCCTGTGGCAGAAGCCCTGGAGGCCAGGCCTCAGCAGCAGGGTGGGCACACCCCCAAGGTGGCCAGGCTGGCCTGGCTGGGGACAAGGAGGGCAAGGGGGCCCTGCCGGGGCACGTCTGCCGGGTGCTGCCAGCGAGGGGTAGTGGCACAGGCAGGGCTGGTGGCCAGCC
>NW_021938695.1:0-26667 GCF_001715985.3 Manacus vitellinus | reverse complement strand
CAGCCCCTTCCCCAGCTCCGTTCCCTTCCCTGGATATGCTCCAGCCCCTCAACGTCCTTCTTGTTGTGAGGGGCCCAGAACTGTCCTACAAAGATGCTGCCAAAATGCACCTTCCCAATACTCAAGGAATGAGCAAATTGTACCTGGAGCTGTGTTGGAGCCGAATAACACAGGACAGAGCCCTTTTCCCTTTCTCCTGCATCCATTTGTTTCCCTGGGAGCAGGGATTGATGCCTCACTAGTTCAGCGTCTCCAGGAGGTGTTGGGCTGGTTTGTGCTGAATGCAAAGTGCCCCTCCAGGGTTTGAAATATGAAAAGGATTTGGATAGAGCAGATAGGCCACCTTGAAGATCTAATCCCCAGGAATAATGACAGGGCCTGGCAAAGCCGGGGCAAGTTGCTGAAATTAATAGCGAGAGATCTATTAAAGGGATTAGAGGCACATTTTAACACTTACAGCTTTATCTCTGGCTGGTTGTGGCAGGGACTGTATATTTCCCCAAAAACAAATGTCTGGGGGGTGATTTATAGGCTGGAGAGGGTGGAGGGAAACTCGGATTTCCAGAACTCTGGGCTTTGGCTGGGAGTGAGGGCTGGGGACGTGGCCCTGGGGGGCATCGCCTTTAGTGGCTTCTTTGGGATCAGGATGTGCCTGGGAAGGGATCAGGTTTTGTTCACCCTCTGGAGCCATCCTGGAGAGCTTGAACTGGCTCCTGGATGGGAAGGTGCTCTGGGAGCATCCCAGACATTTCCAGAGCGTGGGATAGGGCTGGGACCACTCCAAAACACACCCCCCCCAACTCATATCCCTTCATTATTAATGTAGAAACAGCCAAGCACACAAAGCCCACCTTTACTTTTGAAGGGGAGCTGTGGCTTTGTTACCAAATCCTCCAAAGTTATCAGGATGAATAAACTTCTTTACCATTGTCTTTTTAGTGTTGGTGAGTCAGGCATTGCTTTATTCTGGTCGGGAGGTGGGGGAGTGACTGACAAAATCCCAATCTCCACACAGACCCTGATACAAAACCTTTTCACCTCTTTATGCATCGTTAGCAACCAAAGAAGTCAGTGTCCATTGATTCTAAACGACATAATTCTCATTAATTATCATTCTGTCCACTATTGGCTATGGATTTCTTGCTGTTTATGTTAATTAGCCCATATTTTCAGTATCTTTTTCCTCCAGTAGGGACTTCTCAATATTCTGACTCTTTGTTAGTCTCTTCTTTATCTTCTGGTTTCTGCAAAATGTGCTTGAGGCCCATAAATTGTGCATTCCAGACGTCCAAACTTAACACTTCATCTTTCTCTCCCAGGCTTAGTTAGTTTATCAAAACTTAAAGTTTCACTAATTTTCCCAAGCTGTGTTCCCACAAAAGCAGCATTAGCACAACTTTACTAAATGCTGGCTAAGGGTAACTTAAGAATAACCCACTATTAATAATTAATATGTATTGGTTATGATTAATTATAACAATTTATTAAAAGTTGATGAGAACCATTAATTAAAATGATTAAAGAGTTCTGTCACTTCCAAGAGTTTGAGGGTCCTCCATTTCTAGGGGGGAAGCTTTTGGGGGAAGGCAGTGGGGCTTCCTGCTTTCTGCATTTACAGCACACCCATGTTTTGTCTCCAATTATCCTCTTGGACAGCTGGAAAACCACGAGTCTCTTCTGCAAAGGTGAGGCCCTGACATTTTGTCAGCATTAAGTGGACAGCTGAAGTGTATTTATGCACATATATCTCTATATCTCCAAATATTAGAGTGGCAGCTTTGGAGCTGTCAGAGGTCTGAGTGCTGGGCTTTACAGCCTCAGCCTTTTTTTGGATGGGATTCTGCCTGTGCCATTCGGAAGATTAAATGAAAAATAAAGTAGGAGATGGAAAACCTCATCTCCAGGACCACCAGAGCACTTTTCTGCAGCTCCAGGTCTGGGATATTTAACTTGATTCCTCCCCAGACCTGCTTCAGGGATAATGGCAAAGCTCTCCTGGGCTGCTGTAGGCAGGAAAACCATCTTCTAACCCTAAATATGTCATTGGCACATAGTAAATTCTGGGATGTTCCCAGGCTCTGGTTCATGGCACAGCCTGAGCAGGTCCTTTTATGTTCCCTGACACTCATTAGGTGGTTTTAAGAGATTGGAGAGAATGGAAAAATCAGATTTAGTAATTTCTTTTACAATGTGCCCCTAAAAGGAGCCTCATAAAATATGAATTCCACTGAATGTGCTTGTTTCTAAATTCAGACCATGTGTCCAAGTGAATTTGTAGCTCAGGAAATGAAGGACAAACTGCCTGGGATGGGAGATGTGCAGACAGGCAGCTGCCCTCTCCCTGGCCTGCTGGTCCCTCCTGCCTGCCAGGGCATTTCCCAAAATATATTGCACCCAAGGCACCTCACCCTTGCTGTGTGACCCTCCTGCCTCATCCTGGTCCAGCTCCTGATCCTTAATTTGCAATATTAACATTGGATTTGGATGTGGATGTGGGAAGATGTTGATGTCTCTCAACAGTTTTCCTGGGCTACCCTGTGGCTCCTCCACCTCCAAGGAACAAACCTGACACTTAAACAGCATGAGGAAAAGTTTCCCTGCCCTGCCAGATGTTTTAGGATCAGCAAACCTCCTCTGCCAACCACGCTGGCATGGGAAGAGCAGCTCTCAAATACCTCCTGGCAGATATTTCCCAAAATATGTTGCACCCAAGGCACCTCACCCTGGCTGTGCGACCCTCCTGGTCCAGCTCCTGCCTCCTCCAGCCTCAGCTCCTGATCCTTAGTTTGGAATATTGATATTAGATGTGGATGTGGGAACGTGGTGATGCCTCAACCACTTTCCTGGGGGGCTGCCCTGGGTCTTGCTCCTCCACCTCCAAGGAACGAGCCTGACACTTTAAACAGGATGAGGAAAAAGTTTCCCAGCCCTGCCAAATATTTTAGGATCAGCAAAACCTCCTCTGCCAACCACACTGGGATGGGAAGAGCAGCTCTCAAATGCCATTTGCAATATAAAAGCTTGGCAGAGTAAATTGCTTTTGATCTGTGCAAATAATTCCCTCGGCGGTTTTGGGGAGGGTTTTTTTGTATCCGTTTCTGCCGCGTTAACTCTGTGTTTTGTGAGAATTAATTTCACGATCATCAGCCCCACATTGTGAAAAGCAAAACCATTTCGAACCAGAAATGCCTTTTATTTTGCAAATATCAAGGCTGAAACACGAACAAAGACAAAAAATGTCCCAGAGGCAGCCAGAAAGGAGGGGGCTGGATGAAGCAAAAGTTATTTTTCCCAAACAGACATTTCCTAAAGTCACAGCTTCCCCCTTGGGCTGAGGACTTAACTGGCCTCCAAGTCAATATTTTTTTCCCTCCTCCTTTCATTTTCTTGGGGTTTAAGGTGTGATATGGTCTTGCTGCAACCTTTGCAGGGCAGCAGTGATTGTCACTGGCTGAGCTCGTTTCTCTCCAGTGTGGGAACAGCGTTCCAGGGAGGGAAGAGCAGCAGGGAACATTGACAGCAGCGTGTTGTGAGCCATCATAAATTACCCACCAGGGCATGGAAGTTGGGTGTTTAATCAGACCCACTTCAAGGTGTTGCAGAACAAAATCTTCATGGGAAAATTGCCCAGGGGAGGTTTTAACAATGGATGAGCTGGGGCCATCCAAAGGGATGTGATACGGGAGCTTCAGGGATAATGGGGTTTTTTACATGATTTTTGGGCTGGCTCCCTCATGCTGAACCTTTCCTGGTTGCTGGAATGCTGCTCCTGGTGATGATTAACCTGCTGTTTAATTGGGGAGAGCACTGGGGTGTTTGCTTGTTTTCAGGCTCTGCCCCTCTCCGTTAAAACCACAACAAAACCAGGGAGCAATGCAGGTAATTCCACGGGGGCTGAGAAGGGTCAAACACATTTGCTCTCTGATGAGAGGAGCTGGAGTAAATCCTTAACTGGGAGCTGGATGGATCAGGTTTCTGAGCATAGACAGGCAGAGGAAAAATTGGGAGGCAAGCTGGTCATCAGGAGGATGGATGGAGAGATTAAATAAAGATCTACTCAGCCATCCATCCATCTGTCCTCAGTCTTCATCTGGGAGGAGAGCTCGCTCCTGATGATGGGAAATGTCTCTGGACTTAAGAAGCAGGATGGATAGGTGGGGGAGCAGATGGATGCTTGGACAGCTTTCTCCCAATCCATCTCCATCTGTCCTTACACCTAAATCTTTATCTAATCTAGTTGATGCACACAGATAAATAGCTGGAAACCTGAGTGGGGAGTGAGACAGAGAAAGAATTTAGGATGCTGTGGAGAGAGAGGGGTTCTATTCACCCTCAGAAAGGAGAGGACACCATGTTTTTGGAACAGTCCTTGTTCCCTGTGGGGCCACAGCTCTGCCCTGGCCATGCCCAGGGCTGCTGATAACCTTGCTGTGCTCAGGCTTTGCCTTTAGAGCAGAGAAGGGAAAAAAACCCACCCAAAAATTAAAAATATCTTCTTTTTTTTCCCTTTCCATCTGCTTATGTCCCCTTTCCCGGGGCCTGAATGCAGGATCATTCAACAGAAAGTTATTGGGCAAGTCACTGCATTGGCTTTTTCTCTACAAATAATTCAGAGCCTCAGAAATTGCAACATGAATCAACTGGACAGCTGGGTCTGGGCATCCTGTCCTCCCACGAGCAGGGACATGAGGCCCTGCTCTGCCTCCAAGATGTCTGTGGCCACCCAAATGTGACAGCTCCAAAAGCTGACCCCAGGGCTGTGTGTTCCTCCAGGAGAAGCACAGCTCGCTGGGCAGCTTTTGGGAAGCAGGGAGCTCTGTCCTGGGAATGGGGATCCAGGAGCTCTGTCCTGGGAATGGGGATCCAGGAGCTTTTAAACACTGGGTTTCCCAGTGGTTTAGGGAGAAGGACAGAAGGACGAGATCAGAGAATTGTTTCAATTGGAAAAGCCCTCCAAGATCATGGAGTCCAACCATCCCCCAGCACTGCCCAGGCCACCACTGACCATGTCCCCAAGTGCCACATCCACATGGCTTTTAAATCCCTCCAGGGATGGGGACTCCACCACTGCCCTGGGCAGCTGTGCCAGGGCTGGGCAGCCCTTTTGGTGAAGAAATTTTCTTTAATAACCAACGTGACCCTCCCCTGGCACAGCCTGAGGTCGTTCCCTCTCCTCCTGTCCCTTGTTCCCTGGGAGCCCCGACCCCCCGGCTCCCCTCCTGTCAGGGGGTTGCAGAGCCAGAAGGTCCCCCCTGAGCCTCCTTTTCTCCAGGCTGAGCCCCCCCAGCTCCCTCAGCTGCTCCTGCTGCTCCAGCCCCTTCCCAGCTCCATTCCCTGGACATGCTCCAGCCCCTCCATGTCCTCCCTGAGTTGAGGGGCCCAGGACTGACACAGGACTCATTCCTCACTTCCCTCCCTCCACTGGGATGCAGAGCTGGAGTGGTGTGTGAGCTCACAGACCCTGCTCAAGCAAAGAGCATGGGAATATTTTTACCAACAAAAGCTATTCCAGCCCCTTCCCCGGCTCCGTTCCTTTCCCTGGAAACACTTCAACCCCTCAATGTCTTTCCTGTGAGGGGCCCAGAGCTCCTGATGCAGAGGGAGAGATGTTCAGGATGTTTAGGAGCCGAGTGCTGTACCAGGCATCCCCAGCAGGAATCCACTCAGCACATCCCTCCAGTTTTTATCCTTTCTTCTTCCAGACCTCTTCCCAAACCCACCCAATGGACCCTGGACCAAAACTCTGGCAATTCTCCAGCCTTTGATTCCAGGAAGTGTCGTTCCTCCCTGTCCATCCAGAGCTAGCCCTGCAGAGGAGCTGCTCTTTTGGCAGAGATTTGAGTGCCCTTTGTGTGCCAGGATCGATAAAGGAATCGTGAGGGAGATTTCAATAATAACGATCCCGATAATAAATAGGGCCCCGGGCTGGAGGCTGAGCTCACGTGCCCCTGTGTTCAAAGATCCTGACCCCAAATGCTTGGATACCAGGAAATCTGCTCATTGATTTCATGACCCCTGGCTGGAGTTCTGAGCAGACAAAAGAGACGGGGAGGAAGAGGCAGGTGGAGCGGAGGCAGAGGATCAAAGGGACACCTGTTTGTCCCAGTTTAGCTTCTCCCACCTTTTTAGCTTCTCTCCTTGTCATGTCCAGCTGCCAAACTTGTTCCTCCCTGGGAATTAGTGTGCCTTTGTGGCCTCTTCCTCATCTCCCACTGGTGATTTTGTCCCACAGTGTCCAGGGGACCCACCCTGACAGTCACCAGTTTGGGCAGGGTGGGTGCTGCAATGGGGTTCTTGGGTGTGAGATGGGGGTGTGGGTGCTGCAATGGGGTTCTTGGGTGTGAGATGGGTGTGTGGGTGCTGCAGTGGGGTTCTTGGGTGTGAGATGGGTGTGTGGGTGCTGCAATAGCATTGTTGGGTATAAGGTGGGTGTGTGGGTGCTGTAGTAGGGTCCTTGGGTGTAGAGTGGGTGCTGCAATAGGATTGTTGGGTGTGAGGTGGGTGGATGCTGCAATAGGGTCCTTGGGTGTCAGGTGGGTGGGTGGGTGCTGCAATAGCATTGTTGGGTGTCAGGGGGGCAGGTGGGTGCTGGAATAGGGTCTGTGGGTGCCATCCTGCAGTTTGCAGATGATTTTCCCAGCTTCAGGGAAATCTGTGGCTGTTTCCCCTTGCCCCAAGGGCATTATCCTCTGATGTCCAGTGGCTGGGATGGCTGGAGCTGGTTTGCTGTCTGTCCCCCCTCCAGCACAGCCCCACCTTCCCCAGAACCCCTCTCCTGGATGAGACACAACCCCGTGATGAGCTGGTTTTTTAGCACAGGGAAAGCCAACAGGGAGCCGGAGGAGGGGGAGGGTTTTAGTCCCCATCCCTCTGTAACTGCTACAGAAAGGGAAAGTTCACTGGCTGTCGATATTGCCCCGCTGTGATAAAAGCTTAAGAAGCTGCTTTGCAGCTGCCCACTGTGAGGAACATGCTATAAATGTTTCCAGAGTGAAGTGATACATCACAGCTCATGGTTGTTCCCACTGAGAGAGATCCCAGCTCTGGCACCTTCCAGGGACACCCTCGTGGAGCACAATCCAGTGGCACTGGCACAATCAAACAGGTATTGTTGTTCCCAGGTATGGAATTCACCACCTGGGAATTAATGCTCAGCGCTTCGAGTGTCAGTCTGAAAATGAGTTAAAACAAGGTGGTTTTGGCATCAGCAGCAGGAAACTGAGGCAGGGACAGTCCCACTCACCCTCAGTTTACCTCTGACACATGACTCCTTACAAATAGGAAACATCCTTCAGCTCTTTAGTCCATTTTCCTGAGGAAATGAAGCTCTAAAACAAGTCCACGCTGTGAGCACGTGGGTGTGGAGCTGGCCTTTCTCCCACCTCTGGAATTTTTGAATGTGTTTGTTATTTTCAGGCAAATTCGACGGAGGAATTGAAGTTCCTGATGATGTTTCTGCCACCTCCTGTCGACAGCAGCTGAGCAGAGAAAGTCCCCAGGAGTGACCTGAGTGACACTCAGAGCTGTGGCTCGGGGGGGAGGAAAACAGAGGAGACTTAATGGCAGGAAAGGTCTCAACCAGAACTCACAGACACAAATCTGCAGGAAAGCAGCCGATTTGGAGGCTGAGACTCATGGAACTATTCATTTTTTTCCTCCTGATTTTTTTTTCAGTTTTGAATTTTTGGAATTTCCGTTGTCAGGTATGTAAGGATGGGAAGGTGAAACTCTGCAAAACCCACACAGGGAGGCTGAAGGGAGGGTGGAAAAGGGAGTCAAGGCACCAAAACATCAGCTAAAATGCCCAAATTTACCTCAGAGCAGCTGAGGTGAGACAGGGACCCCTTTCCTCCCCGTTGCCAGCTTGCAACTGTGCCCCTGCATCTGTCCTGCCATTATCTCACGTGGAATTGCATCAGTTTTCTACATAAAAACATGGATTTCATGTAACCATTCGAGTATATCTCAGCTTAGATGTTCTGCATATAAAAGCTCCAGGAAGTTATTTATTTGAGCCCATTTAAAGTGATTTTGCTGATGTATTCTGCAGAGTGGGTTTAGCGTGCGAGCTCTTTAGTAAAATCATCTCTGTATTAATGAGACCTAACCCAAAGCCACTAAACGTGACTTTAAAGGAATATCTCGGAGAGCCTCTCACACTGAGATGGATGGGAGCAGACAGAGCGTGTTTGTAAACTTCCACGCAGCCCAAATCAGACTGGAACTCATTAAACACAGCAAAAGAGCCCACTGAATAATTCACTCAGGTTGAATATGAAAGATTTGGCGAACCTTGGGCTGTTTGATTGAAAAACAGCTTATTTTTTATGCTCCCCTGACAAGGGAAAAATACGAGTTGTCTGTCTCGGTGTCAAGGGCCTTCCTCGGAGGAAGGTGCATTAAAGCTGAAATCTGGCACATTCTGGCTGGAAGGAAAGTGGGTGATTTGCTGGGGAGGGTCCCCCTGACTTGGGGACACGGGGGAGTTCTTGAATATTCATCTTTTTTCGTGCTCTGGGGGGACGTGTCTTCCACAGGGGCTTCCTGGGGAGCTCCGAGCTGGGTGTTGGCTGCAGGTTTTGGGCTCTCCCCGTGTCCCTGGGAGGGTGTTCTGGGTCAGGCCAGGCTTTGTGGGGAGTAGGAACCACTCAGCTCATGGTTTTCCTTGCCCTCTACACTTCTCTCCCCAGGCATCCACAGCTGTGACAAGGAGCTGCCCCAGCCCCAGGCAAAGTTGGGGGCTGTGTTGCCTCTTTTTCTGCTTTCAAAGCCAGAGGGCAGCTGAGGGTTTGGAGGGAATACAGGCTCGTGGAGATGGTGCCTGGCTCCAGCAATCCCTGTGCCAGGAGTGCCCTGCCTACACAGTTCACCTTCCCCAAGCAGGGAGAACAGCCCCAAAATCCTGGAATATGCCGAGTCGGAAGGGACCCCCGAGGATCATCGAGTCCAACTGCTGGCCCTGCACAGGTCCATCCCCAGGAGTCTGCTTTTAAAGTAAGGAAAAAGCCCATATCCCACTTTTTGTAGGCCAAATCTCAGCTCTGGGCCTAACTTCTAAGACATCCCTGCACCTTAGGAGAGGATCATCCTCCTTCCAGGCTGGCAGAACCTCGGGGATGAACCTTCCCTCGGCGCTTTAACCCCCGTCACGCCAGCGAGGTGACTCCCCAGGCGGCTCAGGAATCTCCCAGCAGAAGAGAAAGCTTTAAACAAAATACAATTTTACAGTTCATTTCAGGTAATCACAGAGTCTATGTTCCGAAATGATCCTCTCAGCATTGCCCACGGAGAGCAGCAATGGCTGATTGGCATTCCATTACTAAACAGCTAAGCCATCCATAATGCAAAAAAACAGGCTTGATGGAAAGATTTGATTCAGTTTTCAAGCTAGACTAATTCAAAACCCAGTGCTCTATAAATCAGAGCAAATGTTCTTTATAAAAAAAATATAGCCAGAGCCCATGTGCAGTATCAGATCTATGATTTATGCCTGTATCCCATTAAACTGAAGGACAAGTGAGGGGAGCAGGGGGCTGTCACTGAATATTGGATTCCCATCTGCCCTGCAAGAGACATGTTCAGTGAGTGTGGAAACAGCCCCCGTGTCCCAGGGACATCTGGGGACATTTTGTTTTCTCCTGGGGAGGGGGCACAGCTAAACTCTGCCAGCAGGGGCAGAGGATGGGGAGGGCAGAGCTCATGCCCTGTAGCACCATGGTCATGGGAAGGAGCTCCCACCACAGCTCCTTCCAAGGCAGACACTGCCCATGCTCATCCAGATGCACACCCGGACACTGCCGTGGCTTTTGGGGGTTGTTCTTCATGGAATCATGGAATGTTTGGGGCTGAAAGGGATGTTAAAGCTCATCTCACCCCCTGCCATGGGCAGGGACATCTGCCACTAGCCCAGGTTGCTCCAAGCACTTCCAGGGATGGGGCAGCCACAGCTCCTCTGGGCACAAGTTTTCTTCCTCAGTACAAGTAAAACTCACTCCAGCTCTGCTGAAACCTGTAGTTTTTCCTTCTTTGCTGCACCACCTCATGTCCTGAAGAGTGTCCTGCTTGCAGAAAGAGGAAAACAGAGGAAAACAACGTTTCTCCCCCCTGACCCCGTGGTCAGCAGGTCAGAGAAGGGCTGCTGGGCGGGTGATCTCCCCTGAGCACCTCTCAGCTCATGACATGTCCTGACAGACACACAGACACTGGTGTGCTTCCCAAGTTCAGCCTGTGGGGAGGCACTGGGACCCTGCACCAGCCTCCAAATCCAGCTGCACTGGTGAAACCTTGAGCTGCCCTGACCACGGGGACCTTCCTTCCCCCTGCTCTCCTCTGTCCCCTTCCCCGTTGAGCACTGCTGGAGAGTGTGCTGATGCTTTCACCCCAGAAAAGAGACACTTAAGGTTTGTTGGGAAATCTGAATCCTGAGGAGGTGATTAGGGGATGATATAGCAGTAATTTTGGCAGGGAAGTACAAGAGAACAAGCCCAAAATTTACAGGCTGGAGCCTCCCTTCCTGCAGCTCATGCAAACTGTCTGGTCCCCAGCACCTTCATCCCCACACAGGTGAGGTCTGTTGGACCCAGGCCAGAAAACTCCCTAAATTTACCTCCTTCCCCCTCAACTTCCCTGTCTGGTGGCAGCTCCATCACTCCTTGGAAGCCCAACACCTCTTCCAGCCTTGGCACAGCGAGGGCTGGTGCGGGGTGCACGGAATCCCCCAGTTTGGTTTTTATCTCAGCTCCCCGGGAGTGAATCCATAACCAGAGCTCTCTGCCTGTATCCAGAGCTCTCTGCCTGTATCCAGAGCTCTCTGCCTGTATCCTGACATTGTTTACTTCCCCTACAGTTCCTAAAGCAGAGGGTGCAGCCAGGGGCTGGTAACATCTGCTGGCAATCCTGAGCTCCCGGGGAAAAGGGATGCCATCTTTCAGGAACCATCACTGACATTTCAAAAGCCACGTCTGAAATCCCCAAACAATTAAGAAGCATCTTTTTTACATTCCCTGCCTATGTGAGGCATTACACAGTCAAGGCACCAGCTGAGAAGTACATGTTGATCTTGACAGGAAAAGCTACGATTAATGAATAATGGAGCACCAGCAATATATAACTTTCAGGAGGAGCCATCATAATTCAATCCAAACAGTAATATCAGGGTCTTTTCTTGGAGGAGTCTAAGCAGTGGTTAAATATTAAATAAAAAAGGTGACATTTTATTTTATTTTCCTTTGACAATTCTGCATCTCCTGATTCAAAGAAGCATCAGGTAGAAAGTGCCACCGTGGAAGGGGAAGGAAAGTTTAAATGCAAATTCACCTGCCCCCAGCCTGGGCTATAAAAGTGCTTAATGAGGGAAGAGGAGAACAGGGCTGTGGCACTGGGCTGCACTCTCTGGACTGATTTACCACCTGGATTTGTGCCCTTTGTCTTTTCATCATCATTCAAATCGCTGGAGTTGTTGGAGGAAAAAGCTTCAAACTTTTCTCACTTTATTTTGTGAGTGTGTGTGAAGATGTGTCCTTTAAAAAACCCAGTGATTCCCAACCTGCACTGGAGCCTTGATAACTGAAGCAGATTTGATAACATTAATGGGTTCTGCTTGCTCTGAATACGCCTTTTCCCCCTTTTCTTTTCCTTCTCTGAAGTTGTGCTCCTGTGCAGTGCCCCAGAGGCACCTCCCTGCTGCCCCACAGCATTTCACAGTCACAGCATCACTGAGGTTGGAAAACACCTCCAAGAGCATCCAGTCCCCCCTGTGCCCAGTGCCCACCTTGTCCCCCAGCCCAGAGCACTGAGGGCCACGTCCAGTCCTTCCTTGGACACCTCCAGGGGTGGGCACTCCAGCACTTCCCACTAATCCCACAAACCCATCAACAAGCCTGACTCCAGCCCTCAGAGGAATTCCCACCTGCCTGACACACTCATTTGGAAGTCAGAGGACACAAAGCCTCGTTCTCTGTGCCAGACCCAGCAAAATTCAGCTCTGTTTCAAATGCCCTCTCACACCCTCTGGGTCCTGGCCCCTTCTCCCACCCCACGTTCTTGCCATTAGAGCAGAAACCTCCGTTGTGGCCTCTCTGCATGTCTCCACCTCATTGACTCCTCATTTCTTTCCAAACCTCCCATCATCCCTTCCCAGCACAGTCTCTTTTCCCCTCTTCCTGCTGTTAGGGCTGAACGGTTTCATTAATTCCCCCAAGCACTGCCCACTTCACTGCTCCCACTAACGACTCCATCAAGCATCCACTGACATCTGGTATTTAAGTCTCCTGACTGTTTTCACACACGTTTTGCACATCAGCGTTCCTGACCCGGCCAGGCAGAGCTGCCCTGGGCATCTCTCAAGGTGAAATCTCCCTGTCAGCCACCCCCCTCTCTCCCCAGTGGTGTTTATTAAATAAATTGTGGGGACTCCTCTGTCAGCCATCACAATTCTCCTCTGGGCTACTTGTTCGACAAAAACGATGCTCCCTGCAGGGAACTGTGAGGAAAGAGAAGAGCAAAGGGGGAGGAGGTGGATTTGGGGGGAGGCAACGGGTACCTGCTGGGCTGTGGGTTCAGGGTGCTCACATTCAGCCCCTTCCCATAGGTGTAATCCTATAAATGTTTGGCAAATGAGTGGGATTAACTCTTGGTTGCTTTTTCCGCCTGGAAGAACAAAAGCTCTCCTTGTCCTGCTGGTGCCAGGCTCTGCTGCCAGTCAGAGTGGTTGTTCTAAGAGAACTGGAGGTGTGGGGGTGCTCAGGAGAGCTGCTGAGAGCACTGTGGTGTGGGAAACAAAGCCTCAATTCATGCTAAATCCCTTGGGCTGCAAGCTGAGCCGAGCTCCCAAGGCTTAAAGGATGCAGTGACCCATGAGCTCCTCGTAAGACTTGTACTCCAGACCCTTCAGCAGGTTCACTGCCCTCCCCTGAGCTGGGAGAACATCACAGCCTGGCAGGAAAGGAGGTCTCTGGGGGCTGCACAGGGGGGTTCTGACACCCTCGTTCCCCCCAGGTGTCCCCAGCACAGGCTGCAGGGTGCCAGGGCAGGAAAGGGCTTCGAGGCTGCCCTGGGCACCTTGCTGGCACTGCCTGTGTCCCCAGGCACACCCACAACTTCAGAGAACAGGTTGGGTTGGAAGACACCTTAAAGATCACCTCGATCCACCCTCTGCCATGGGCAGGGACACCTTCCACCAGCCCAGGTTGCTCCAACCTGGCCTTGGACACTTCCAGGGATTCCAGGGGCAGCCACAGCTTCTCTGGGCAACCTGTGCCAGGGCCTCACAAGAATTTCCTCCCAGTATTTAATTTAGATATCTCCTCGTTTAGTTTAAAACCTTTCCCCCTTGTCCTGTCACTGTTTGCCCACGTAAAAATTCACTCTCCCTCATTTTTCTAAGCCCCCTTTATGTGCTGGAAGGGGCTCTCAGGTCTCCCTGGAGCCTTCTCTTCTCTGGGCTGAACAAGCCCAGCTCTCCCAGCCTGGCCCCATATTCCCATTGCTATGGCCTCCATAACCCCCCCAGTGCTCTGCTCCCACCAGGTGACACAAGTGGGCAGTGCCAGCCCAGGGCACCAGATTTCCCAGCTAGAGACTCAAAAGCTGGTGTGGGAAAACAAACGGAGAAAAGGGGAAACGATGGGTGTGAAATGTGCAGGTCAGGGCTGAGTGAGCAGCCGAGAGGTCCTTTAATCCCCTCAAATCCGATGTTCTCAGCAGCAGCCTGAGCTCCGGGGTGGGGCAGGAGAGCAGCCGGCAGCCCCTCCGGGCTCTCTGCAGCAGTTAGGGTTGCGTTTCAGGGCTGCAGTCCCCTAAAATAACAGAGCTGATCCATCGGATGGGGCAGACAAACAGACACGGGAGGAGGCTCAGATCTTAAACTCGGCTTGGCTGTCGGGCTTTATCCATGAGCCAAGTTTCCCACCCCGCAGTGCTCCCGGCAGCCCTCCTGAACACCCCCCAGCCCCCCTTCCACCTCTTTGGAGCAACCCTTCAGGCTGGCAGCACCAGGACCAGAGGCAGAACATTTGTTCTTTCAGGCGGAAAAAGCAACCGAGAGTTAATCCCACTCATTTGGCAAACATTTATAGGATTACACCTATGGGGAGGGGCTGAATGTGAGCGCCCTGAACCCACAGCCCAGCAGGTACCTGTTGCCTCCCCCCAAATCCACCTCCTCCCAATTTGCTCTCCCTTTCCTTGTAGTTCCTCGGGAACCAGGAGGAGTTCCTAGGGGAGCATCGTTTTTGTCCAACAAGTAGCACAGAGGAGAAATGTGATGGGTGACAGAGGAGAAATGTGATGGGTGACAGAGGAGAAATGTGATGGGTGACAGAGGAGTCCCCACAATTTATTTAATAAATAAATAAATAAAGCCTCGGATCTTAAACTCGGTTTGACTGTGGGGTTTTATTCACCAGACAGCGCCGGAGCCCCGCAGCAAAACCCAACCCACGGAAAGTTTCCAAACAGAGGCATTAAAGTGGAAGGACTTGGAGAAACACCAGCCCAGCAAATAGCTCGGTGTGTTTAGCAAAGGCCGGCGGGCGAGACATCCCCGAACCCAAAGCAAACAGAGTTAATCTGCGGTTCGGGCCACTTTTCAAAGACCTGCCTGGTGAGCAGCTTTTGTTTCCTTCCTCATTTCTTTGCCAGCCACCCGTGGAAGGCTTGTTTGCTTTCCAAACCACCTTCACAAAGGGACGGTAATTTGCCAATCAGCTCTTTTATTTCATTTTTTTTTTTTTTTAAAAAAAAAGCCCAAACGAAAACAAAAACGAAAAACCAAACTGATGTAAAGTCCGTAGCAATTTTGGAGGGGGTGGATAGCTGGGGAAAAACACATTATCAGGCCTTTAATTCTGTCCAGATAAGAGAACTGCACTAAATCACTTCCAAAAAGGGAGCAGAGGTTAAGATAAAGCTCTGTGCTTTCAAAAGTCTCTCAGTAACTCCATTAGAGAAAGAACTAGTAAAAAGCAAGCAAAATGGAGACAAATCAATTTTCCTGGGAGTTTAACATATTTTTTGTCTCAGTGGAATTAGAAGGACCTCTTTTAACAAACGGGCTTTTCTTCCCCCAGGAAAGAATTTTCTTCCCTTGCTACTACAAGCGATAGGACAAGAGGAAACGTCCTGAAGGAACTGTTAAGTTTTGACAGAGTGATTTATATCTGTTTTTTTCCGTGAGGTCTCCCTGCTCCCTGCTGCAAATTTCAATATTTCATCAGGAGAACAAAACCTCCTTGGCTTTCAGCTGATGTTTGTTTGTTTTCAAGCAGGGTGTTGTGACACGATGTTGACACGTTTCCAGTGGAAATGGAAGCTCCTCTTGCCCGAGTTGTCTGGGTTGTCACTGTTCCCTTCCTTTACCACTTCAGACTCCTGAGCCTGGAGAAGGGGCTGTGCTCTGACTGTGCTTGTTCTTCATCCAGAGAAATCCCATTTCTAACCACCACGTGTTAAGAACCACAGCCTGGGTTAAACTGAACTTCTAAACCACATTCCAAGCCAGCACTTTGCAAACAAACACACAAAAAAGTGTGAAGCTGCACAGCAACCAGGTGAAGAGGAGGAATGTCTGTCTTCTAATTAGAGATTTGGAGCAAGGGGAAGCATAAGAAATAGGACAGTTTTAGAAAAGTTTCAAGGGAATGCTTAAATCAAATCTGAATTTTTGGATTTGGTGGTCGAGAGGAACATGTGTAAATGAGTTCTGGACTTGGGGATTTTCAGAGCTGGGTAAGGGAATTAGGTACCCCTTGAAATATAGGAAATTAGAAAAACAATGCTTAGAGGTTAATTTGAGGTCCACCAGCCCAACATTCTCGTGCAAGAAGATGGGATTTACAATGTGCTTTTGAGATGGTCCTTTATGCCCAGGATTTAAAGGCCAGCAAACCAGAGGAGCCCTTTGCTAACTGTTCTCTGCAGGTCCCTCATGGGATGCTGAGAGGTCTTGTGGCAGAGCCCCAAGGAGGGACCCCCAGCCAGGTTCAGGTGCCCTGGGAGGTCAGAGGCTCCTGATCTGCTCTTGGTCCATCCTGGAGTCCCTCCATGCTCCAGACAAGCCTGTGCCCTAAAACTGCTTTTGGAAATCTGCTGAAAAGGCACAAAGTCCTGGAGGTTCCTCTCCTGCTGACTGTGTCTCCAGCACCTCCAAGAGGGTGGGGAGATGATGGAGGGCAATTCCTAATGGGAGCAGCCAGTGTGAGGCACAGCATGGATACTCTGAGAGATCTGCCCTTTGCACAACCCTGCCCAGGCCTGAGCTCCTCCTTCCCTCTTGTAGGAGAAATTGGGCTACAAAGGAAAAATCAGCCTGAACTGCTTATTAAATAAAAGCCCCAGAGCTGTTTTCCATTAGCTGCCATTTCTAAACAGACTCAAAAAGGGGGAAAAAAATCCAAACAAGTTCTGTAACTACAGCAGAGCCTGTCTTACAGCTTCCCACTTCCTAGGGGGGACTGTGCCTGGCCAATCCATCATCCCTCTGTCCAGGCTCCTCCTGCCATAACTCACTGAGATGCAATTCCTGTCATCTCCAAGAGGGATGGTGGCAGGACGGGAAAGTTATGGCTTGTGGGAGCAGCACAGCACGTGGGACTTGTTCTGCATAATGAAATCTCTCTCTGCCATCCCTATTTGTGTATCCCCTCCTCAATTCCCCTTCTCCATATCCCCCTCTCCACATCCCCTCTCCATATCCCCCTCTCCATATCTCCCTCTATCCCCTCTCCACATCTTCCCTTCATATCCCCTTTCCATATCCCCTCTCCATATCCCCCTCTCCATATCTCCCCTCCATATCCTCCTCTCCATATCCCCCTCTCCATATCTCCCCTCCATATCCCCCTCTCCATATCCCCTCTCCATATCCCCCCTCCATATCCTCCTCTCCATATCCCCCCTCCATATCCCCTTTCCATATCCCCCTCTCCATATCCCCCTCCATATCCCCCTCTCCATATCTCCCTCTATCTCCCCTCCATTTCCCATTTCCATATCCCCCTCTCCATATCCCCCTCTCCATATCCCCCCTTCCATATTCCCCTCTCCATATCCCCTCCCCATATCCCCTCCCCATATCCCCTCTCCATATCCCCAGAGAAGTGGTGGACACTGGAGAGACACTTCCTGGTGGAAGGTGTCCCTGCCCATGGCAGGGGGTGGCATGAGATGATCTTTAAGGTCCCTTCCAACCCAAACCATTCTGGGATTCCACGACAAGAGCTGGAAACTGCTCCTTGCAGCCCCATCTCCCTGCTTGTTGATGATCCCATGGTGCTGATCCCAGTATCTGGGATGTGAAGCCTTGGCCATTCCAGCTTTGTTGCCCCTGGTTTCACAATCCCAGGCTTTTCCAGCTGTGCTGTCAGGGCTGTGTTCCCACAGTCGGGTTCCTGCTGACACAGGAACGTGGGGCACCACACTTTGGGGACTTGGGGCTTTGCACTTTCATGATGGCGATGGAAAAACATCAATCTGGCTGCTGTAAATGTTCCAGAAACACAGGTATTCAATCAAAATTGTCCTTTTGTTCCTTCCTGCTCCATGCTCTGTCCATGGACACCGGGCTGAGCTCGCCAGCAGCCACTGCCATGTCCCTCTGTAAGGCAGGAGTAGACAGTCTGGAAAGGGGCTGGTTTGAAAAAAATCCTCCTTGCCATGTGCAGAATATGCTCCCCCTCTCTGGGGAGGTGCCTCAGGGCACCCTTCCCTCTCCCCAGGGGGCTGTGGAGAGAAAGGAATTATTAAAGTCTTATCACAGGGCTCAGAAAAGCAGAGCAGGACTTGGGGAAGCATCTGTGCTCCAGCACTGCTGGTCCTCAGAAGCCCTTTGGGGCTGGAATAACACCCAGTCAGGGCTGGAATAACACCCAGTCAGGGCTGGAATAACAGTCAATCAGGAGGACACAGCTTTGGTGGGAAGCTCTGGCTGAAATTCAGCTGAGTGCAGCTTTTGGGCTCCAGCCAGACCAGGCCAGGCTGTGTCAGAGCTCAGTCCCCTGTCGCTCCCACAATCCCTGACTGGGAGATCCCCCAGCAAACCCCAAGGGAACATCCTCTCCCATCTCCATGTGCTGTCCAAGAACAGGGAGATTGCAGCCTTTCCCTTCCCAGAGAAACCAGGGGAGAGGCAGGGAGAGGGGGAAGTGCTGCTCCCACCCCTGCTTTGGAGAGCTCCTGGGGAAGGAAGATATCCAGGACCTCAGGGGACCTGAGCCAAACCAAATGGGGGCCTCACCAAAACAACATCAGTCATCCAGGAAACATTCCCAGGGAACCAGGTGTTAATGGGGTGTCCCATTTGTCTTGCTGACAGCTGGCATCACTGATAAGAATTAATCAGCTAGAAATAAATAAATAAAGAAATAGCAGTGATAACCCCCCTCCAATATCTACTAACAAGGCTGTTTGCGAATTTATTTTTATTTATTTATTTATTTTTAGTGCTCCTCTTATCTTACACAGAGGAAAGGGTGGTGGTGGGGAAGCCAGCAGGGAAAATAAAAATGTTGGGTAAATCCAGCATGGCTGGATTATGCTGTTGGACCTGAGTGTTTCAGTGTTAGGGAGCAGACATCTGCTCTGTGCTCCTGCCTGATAGCAAGAACAGGCAGCTTTATCATCACTTGGCTTTCCAGGCAAATATTTTTCAAGGGTCTTTCAAAGCCTTGCACAGGCACCTGCACACACAACGTGAACAAATAGCCTGTTTTTTCCAAGGTTTGTGTTGGATTCGGGCTGGACTGAAGGGAGGGGATCTCCTAAGGATGGTTGTTAGCAAGCTCTGCAAGTTAATCAATAATCTTGATGGAGATGCAATTGGTTTCTCTAGTGGGGAGTTTGTGATTCTGACAGAAATAGAAATAATTGATCGTCCATTAGGGTGGTTGTGAAGGGTATTGAAGATGCTCTGTGGGCATTTGTTCTTCTAGGGAATGACTTTATTTATAAACCCAGCCTAGAGCACATCAGGGACCCATCACACCTGCTGTGGTCAAAATCCAGGTGGGAATTTGGCTGGGATGGCCAAGTCACAGCTGAGACCTGGGAAACTTTGCACGTGTGACCTCTGTGGGAACTCAGTGCCCTCTGCCCTGGGGCACATCCAAGGGGGCAAAGGCTCTCTCTGACCCATCTCAACTCCTTGGACCACTCTCTCCCTGCTTGGATGACCCTCTGCTCCCATCCTGGGCCACCCTGGGATGATGCAGCTCTGGTTGGACCCTTTTCTGAAGCAAAGCCACATTTCTAAACACTCAGTGAACTTTCCTGTGTCATCACTTAAATATCAGCTGGGATCTTGTCTGTTAAAATCCCATCTGTTGGAGCATATAATTTTGCCAGAGTCAGAATCTATTAACGAAATCTCAGCCCCTGTGACAGGATAACAGAATCCCCAAATTAAACAGGGTTTCCACAATTACAGCTTCTCCCTTTCTTTCCTGGCATTAGCACCACTGTCAGACGAGATAAGATCTGAATTCTATCCTGACAAGGCAAATGTTATCAGAGATCAGTTAATTACACACTGGATTTCAGCAGAGGCAAATAAACCCCCTGTGGGTTAGCAGGAAAACTGCTGCCTTCCCACCAGGATTCCTTCATCCATCCCTCTCTCTCCAGGAAATGGGAGTTTTCTGCCTGTTTTCAGGCCTTGCCTCAGGCTGAGAGGGGTGTCCCATGGCAGGCTGTGACAAGGAAGGGGTGGGGGATGTTCAAAGGGTTGCCTTCAAGAAGGGGCTTGCCAGGAGGAGAGAAAAACCTCTTGGTTTGGTGGAAAGGAGGGTCCTGGCTCTGCAAAGAGCTCTGGGGAGGAGCAGGAGCTCAGATGGTGGAAAGGAGTTCTTGGAACTGGGGGATGATGCTCGGGTGAGGTGTCATCCCGTGATGGAAGCTCCTCAGCTGACTTTGAATGTCAAGTGTGATTTATTCGTGGTGTGATTGATTGATTCGTGGTGTGATTGATTGGTTTGTGGTGTGATTGATTGATTTATGGTGTGATTGATTGATTTATGGTGTGATTGATTCATGTGGGATGCTTGGGGTGTCCTCTGCAGGGCCAGGAGTTGGACTCCATGATCCTTGTGGGTCCCTTCCAACTCGAGGTGTTCCATGATTCTACGGATAAGTCAGGACATGTCTCAGTCTGCCTTCAGGAAGGAAGACCAATTATTACTTCTTTAGTTTATTACTTCTTCATTATTACCTTAGAGCCCCTTCCAGTGCCTAAAGGGGCTCCAGGAGAGCTGGAGAGGGACTTGGGACTCGGGATGGAGGGACAGGACAAGGGGGAATGGCTTCCCACTGCCAGAGGGCAGGGATAGATGGAATATTGGGAAGGAATTCCTCCCTGTGAGGGTGGGGAGGCCCTGGCACAGGTTGCCCAGAGAAGCTGTGGCTGCCCCTGGATCCCTGGAAGTGTCCAAGGCCAGGTTGGAACAACCTGAGTTAGTGGAAGGTGATGATCTTTAAGGTCCCTTCCAACCCACTGCATCCTGTGGTTCTGTGATAACTAATAACATGTGATAATTCTCAGGTCCACTGCACTCCCCCTGCCAGCAGATGACCCCTCTGGCCATTTGCAACCCTCATTTCCTCCAGCTGTACAAGGATCATCTCCAAAATGGTCTCTTCACCTGCTCAGTGCCAGCATCCAGACCCACCACAGCCCCACAATCTCAGCAAAACTAGGACAGGCCTCTATTTTTTTGCAAGACTCTTTGGGATTCACAGTCTCCACCAAAGCCTCCCCTGTGGTCTCCTTTTTGTCCCCCAGCTGATATTTTCCAGCCAGCTGGGGCTCAGAGCAGGGTGACACACCATTAACAGCCTCGTGCTAACTTGTTAAATGCCAGGAAATTCAGCAGCAAAAGCAGGCAATCACTCTGGGCAGCTTAATCTTTGACTGCTTAAATGAAGATCTTTTACAAGGGCTTTATTTTCAAGGAAAGAGCGATCAGCTTGTCCTGAAAATGAGATTCTTTTAAAGTGTTTCATCTGCATTACCCGCTTTTGACAAGTTTGATGTGATGGAAGTCCTGTTTGAGTAGGTGCTTAGAGGGCTTGGAGTAAATTCTGGGCACGTTCCTCAGGGAATGGAGCTGCAAGTTCCTCCCAGAAATTCCTGCCAATGCTCTCCACGAGCAAAGAAACCCTGAATTGGTTTTTACATTCCCAGCCCCGTGTTTTTCTTTTCAAAGAAGTGCTGCTTTATTTCCTGCCCTGGTGTAAAACCCATCATTCCAAAGCAGAAGTGGGGGTTTCATTCCCATCCCTGGGAGTCACCAGCTGGCCAAGGAGGTGCCACACCAGCCAGGCCAATATGGCATTGCCTGGGACTTGTTAACCAGGATTGCAGTTGTCTCCCATTTCATCAAGGTGAGGGGCAAAGTTGATATCTTCGAGTTCAATAAGGAAATAGCAAAAAAATAACAGTAGTTCACCGTTATCTCGGTGAACAACAAGGGAGGACACCCCCAACCAGCCCAGTGGGAAACACCAGCCAGGTGGAAAATGCAAAGTAACAAGCATTTTGCATGTCCCAATTTGTTCTTCCTTTTCCTTCTGGTTAAGAAGGGGGAGGAAATGCTCTGTGTGTGGAACAGAAAAGTGAAATCAGGTGGCAACTGGCCTTTCCCAGTGGGCACCACTGCCAGGCCCCTGATGGATGGAGCTCCTCCTGTGTCCCAGCAGGCAGGGCAGGAGCTGCCACCAAAGTAAAACAAAGGAATTAATAGTGGGGGTACCACCATCTTTCACTCTCAGGCACTTGGCTCCCATTTAATAATGAGAATCCTAATTTCCTGCTTGATTTGGGCTTCATTATATTTAGTTCTAGCACAGAGCTGGAGGACCAGGGCTCTGAGCAACCTGGTCTAGTGGAAGATTCCCTGCCCATGACAGAAAAGAGTTTTTAAGGTCCCTTCCAAACCAAACCATTCTTGGATTCTGTGATTCTCTGACCTTCTTGGGCAAAGCTTGACCACAGGGACACTGATTCCTCCAGAGGTGAGCTGGGACTGCTCCTAAGGGATCACTGCTGCCACAGCCAGGACCCTCCCTGCATCCAGAAATTACCTGTGTCCTTTTTCTTTCTGCTTTTTTCTGGCTTTTTTTTTTTTTCCCTCCAGAATTAAACAAAAGCTGCAACAACTTGGTAATATTTATTCTACCCAGGTGGGGGGTAGAGCTCCTTTATTGCAGGATAAAGAACACAGAGCATTTGAAACAAATCCCTGGCATTCCAAAAGCTGCCCCAGGACCATTGTCCCTCAGAAAGGCTGATCCAGGGGAGGAATGGAAACGGGTGGGGAGAAACGGGTGGAGGGAGAAGAGGGAGCAAGGAACAAGTTGAGAAGCCCTGAGCTCAACACAGGGAGATTGATGGGCCATGAAAAACCTCCCCCTGGGCAGAAGTGGGAGAGCTGGAACAGGTCAGCCCAGAGTGAAGAGACCTGCCCAGCTCTGGCTGCTCCAGTGCCGGGTCCCTCTTCCCACTGGTTGTGTTGGGAATCAGGAGTCTGTCACTTCAGCCTAATGAGGCATCATCAGCTCAGCTGGATGAGGCACTTCATGGAGAGAACATTTACCCCCCTCGGGTTTCCAGCCCCGTGTTTTGGCAGCACAAGAGGTGTCACTGTGCTTTCCCTTCTTTGGGAGGCCACTTGGGGGTTATCAGCAAATCCTGCTGCCCACAGGAACACCTGGAATATGTTTGCAGGACAGGAAGGGAACAGGGAGAACACAGAGCTGGTAGAGACAGGCCTGACTTGGCAATAAGGGGGGTCATCAAAACGAGACAAGATGTTTTGGGCTGTGTCCTTTAACATGGTGGGCTGCATTCATACCACCACTGCCTGTGGTTAAGCAAAAAATAAGTAATTTAGTAGTTATCATGCAAGGCTGAACATGATTTTTAATGCAGTGAACAGAGATATCTACAAAATCTTATCTTCCATATAATTTTCTGAATTTGGCCCTTGTTTCTTGCTATGGGTGGTACAACAGGCACTGATTGTGGGGACCAGGGACAGCACCCAGGGAATGGCTGGAGCTGTGTCAGGGCAGGCTCAGGGTGGATCTCAGGCAAAGGTTCTTCCCCCAGAGGCTGGTTGGGCACTGCCCAGGCTCCCCAGGGCAGTGGGCACAGCCCCAAGGCTGCCAGAGCTGCAGGAGGGTTTGGCTGATCCTCTGGGGCACAGGGGGTGACTCTTGGGGCTGGGCCTGTGCAGGGCTCAGGGTTGGACTCCATGATCCTTGGGGGTCCCTTCCAGCTCAGCATATTCTCAGTAATATTCTGTGTAATATTCTGTGTAATATTCTGGGTAACAACTGTGGTTGACAGCTCTCCACAGCAGGTCTCTCATGTCCCCACCAGGCTCTTGGGCTGCACCAGTAGAAGGTGTCCCATCCACCTGCAGTGCTGCAGTGGATGATGTAAATACAGCTCCAAGCAAACCCACACCAGCTGGAAAACATCCCCTGTACAGCACAGGCTGCCACTCAAAATAAGGTAGAAATACCTTATTTGCAAATACAAAGAAGAAGAAAAAACTCACAGCTGGAGAGAACCAGCTACGGGATGAGAGAAGGTGTGTGTCCATTCTGACAACTCCTGCAAGGAAAGGATTTTTTAAATAAAACAAGTCAGTTCTCATGGAATAGTTAGGGTTGGAAGGGACTTTAAAAGCCATCTGCCACTCTGGAGCTTTGTCCCCAGTCCCTCTCCAGCTCTCCTGGAGCCCCTTTAGGGGCTCTCAGGTCTCCCTGAGCCTTCTCTTCTCCAGGGGAACCCCCCCAGCTCTCCCAGCCTGGCTCCAGAGCAGAGGGGCTCCAGCCCTTGGAGCATCTTCCCATGGATTGATCTTCACCTGCAGAGGAGGACTTTGGTCCTTAGAGGTGACAGAGGCTGAATGACCTTGACAAAGCCCATCACATCTTTGTCCTGCCCCCTGACAGTCAGTGCTCCCAGCCTGGAAGGTAAATTGAAGATATTGTCCCTTGAACAGTTGTTTAGGAGAAACTTGAGCAACAGCTGAGTCAGTGCTGGAACAACTCAGGGGAAGCTTCTTTTTTTGAGAGGGGCATAATGTCACTGCAGACTGAGAGCTAGTGTAAAAGGGGAAAACAGAGGGATAAAAGGAGTAGTCAGAGGAAGAAATCAAGTGAACAAAGCTCATTTCCTCGAGGTATTTGAGCTTCTGATCAACTCTAGTATCTACAAGCAGCAGGAAGCCTTATTTATATATTATTTATTTTTGGCTTAAAAAGAAACGTTCTCTCGTGTGACAGCTCCTGCCTGGATTTTTGTGCCATCTTCTTTCCTTTTTCCCTGTGTTTTGTGTTTGGTTTTGTTTTTTTGTGTTTTTCCTTTCGGGTGTCTTAACGGAGCCACTCTGCTTTTGTAGACAGAACTTCAAGGCATGACCTCCGCCAGTCGGGAGCTCCGTAGCCTCGGGCTCTGCCTTGGCCCTGCCTCCCCTCCCTGCCCCAGCTCTGATCTTCCCGGGGCTCCCTATCACAGCCCCGACATCCAGGGATATTTCGTGCTGCTGACTGCGAAGGGGTAGGGCCGAGCGTGTTGCCGGCTGCCCCTGGAGGATAACTTTTCATTACTGATGTGGAAAGTGGAAAATAAAATAGACTATTATGCTCTTTATCTTCAGGGAACGGTTGTGTTGTTTAGTTTTTTTTTTTCTCTCTCCATCCTCTCCCTTCGAATCTGAAAGAGTTTCAGTTCAGGAGCACAAGGAGGGGAAGGGAATTCTGAGAGCAGCAGGGGTTTATTCACAGCCCAGGTGCCATGGCTGTGCCATGGGTGCTTTTATTGCTCCCTGGCAGTCCCTCGGGCAGGACAGCTCTTACCCGGAGTGCCCCGTTTGTGCTGCTCTTTACAGTCCTTAAACCTGGCCTTGAAATCACCAGAAAACCCCAATTCCTGGTACCCAGAGTACCCTGTCTGTGCTGCTCTTCACAGCCCTTAAACCTGGCTTTGAAATCACCAGAAAACCCCAATTCCTCGTGCCCAGAGTGCCCCGTTTGTGCTGCTCTTTACAGTCCTTAAACCTGGCTTTGAAATCACCAGAAAACCCCAATTCCTCAACCCGGCAGAAACGGCACAGAAAGGAAGTTAAACAACATTCCTTGGGTTGCACCACGAGCTGGAGAGAGATCAAAGGATGGAGGGGTGAAGAAAAACTGTTTAAACCTCTCCTTTTAGGGTATCAGAGGTGCTCTCTGCCTGTTCTCCACTGCTCCAGCTGCTGTGCCACACGAGGAGGTGGCAGATGGCAAAGCCCCTGGACAGCTGTGCACAGCTGGCAGCCAGCGGTGCCCGCCCGTGCCAGCGAGCTGGCCAAGTGGAAAATGGGGATTTGTAGGTACAAGCCCTTTGATTTTCCACCGGGAGAAGAACACAGGCAGGCAGGGATGGGAACTTAAATCAGAGCTCACTGATATGGATCCAAGAAAGCTCCCAGATCAATATTTAAAAGAGTGAGCTGGTGAAGGCAAACCAGCCTCCCTCTCTATCCATCAGCTCTGCTGCTTATCTCATCCATCTCATCTACCTCCTGTCTCCTCCCAGGCTTCTCTCTTCCCAAATCTGCAGCACCATCTAGCCCTCTAATAATTCCTCTGTGTTCCACCTCACTTCTGCAAGGGAAGGATCAGGGCACTTGGCACTCAGTATTGGGATCTCTTTTCACTCTTTGCTCATGTACAGGAAGCTTGGGAATAAAATTAGGATAAGGGATGCTGGCACTCCTTCCTCCTGCACAGGCAGGTCACTGCTGGGGGAGGTTGTTGTGATCCACTGAGGAAGACTCTGCACCCTGGTAGCTCCAGGTGAGGAAATGCTGTTGCTTTCCTGTTTGCTCTGGTGTTGCTGAAATCAGGAGGAGAAACATTTGGATGCTGTTGAGAAGGTGAGTATGTTGTAAATGCCAGCTTTGGCTTTTTCAGCCCTTTGGGAAACCATCCCTGGTGTCCCAGCTGTCCCTTCCCCACTGTGGGGTGCTGCTGCCTGCAGTGAC
This sequence comes from Manacus vitellinus, assembly GCF_001715985.3. Lineage (NCBI taxonomy): Eukaryota > Metazoa > Chordata > Aves > Passeriformes > Pipridae > Manacus > Manacus vitellinus. The sequence continues at coordinate 640 of NW_021938695.1, read as the reverse complement.
AGTAGAGCAGGAAAACAACTCCCTGAAAAGCAACTCAAAAGCGGAGGCAGCTCTCGTTTTCCTCACTCTGCCTCTGCCCACTGGGTCAGGGATTTGTAGCTGCAATGCCATCTGTGCTCTGCATCCCCTTATCTCTCTGCTGTGCTGAGATAGCACCTGATTCCCACAGCCCTGGCTGCTCTCCCAGCTGTGTTGGTCCTCCCAGGGCATGGGGAAGTTCCACTATCTCCCTGGAACAGCTGGGAACGCTTCACCACGGCCCAAATCCCCACTGCCAGGGGCAGTGATGCAGAGGGTGAGGCTGATTTAGTAAAACTGCAGTACTTTGGGCTGGGATCTATAACTTCCTCACCAGGGCAAGAGGAGGGGCAGGGACTGAGCTCTGCTCTGTGTGAGCAGGGACAGCACCCAGGGAAGGGCTGGAGCTGTGTCAGGGCAGGCTCAGGGTGGATCTCAGGCAAAGGTTCTTCCCCCAGAGGCTGGTTGGGCACTGCCCAGGCTCCCCAGGGCAGTGGGCACAGCCCCAAGGCTGCCAGAGCTGCAGGAGGGTTTGGCTGATCCTCTGGGGCACAGGGGGTGACTCTTGGGGCTGGGCCTGTGCAGGGCTCAGGGTTGGACTCCATGACCCTTGGGGGTCCCT
>NW_021938694.1:0-26777 GCF_001715985.3 Manacus vitellinus | reverse complement strand
CCAGTCCATCCCAGTCCCTTCCCAGCCGTTTCCCAGGTCCTGCCCCCCCGCCCCCCCAAGATGCTGACGGGGGTCGGGGCTCCGTCTTTGGCTTTGTCTCCCTGGGCCTGCCTGGAATGAAGGGGCCGCTGGGACACTGCGGGACCTCCTGAAACCAAAGGAACCCCGGGAGAATTTGGGTACTCCTGGAGTCAAGGCACAATTGGGACACTGCAGGGCCCCATGGAAAAAAAGGAACCTTGTGACACTGCGGAATTCATGGAATCCAGGGGCCTTTGTGACAGGGGGGCCTCATGGAACCAAAGGAAGCCTGAGGTGTTTCAGAAGGTCATGGAATCAAGGGGCCACTGGGACACTGCAGGGCCTCTGGCAATTAAAGGAACACTGGGACACTGGGGCAGGACATCCCCCTGCAATGGCCCCAAGACAATGCCCCATTTGCAAAGGGGTCAGTGCTGAGCTGAGAGGGGGCCGGGACAAGGCAGGAGATGTTGGACCCCAGACTGGTTTGACCCCAAATGAAGCCCCTGATGGTGAGGGAACCCCTGGAGTCCAAGGACTGTCAGTCCATGGGTTTCTACCAGAAAGGGCCAGTCCCCTTTGCCAGGGGCAGGTTCTTCCATCAGAACCCTTCTTGGGGGTGTGTGGAGATTCCTGCCTTGGCTGGGGACCCCCCAAGGTCACTGCTGGAGGTTGAGAGCAGAGATCTCCCCACGAGCGCTGCTCTGGGGGAGTTCCATCCATCTCTAATTAAGAATTCTTGCTTGTTTGCCACCTTTAGTAGAATTGCTTCAACAATTGCTTTAGTGTAGTGCCCTGTCCTACCTTATCCTGTACTACTGGTAGTTTTAGTGTTTCTATTGTTCACTAAATAATTCTGATGAAAACCTTTTGTGTCATCATTTGCAAAAATAAATAATTCATTTTCTATCAATAGATCTGATTTGCCATCATTAAAGCCTGGGGGACAAACGTGGTTCAGTCCCCCCTCTAGAATTGCTCTAAATTTCAACTGTTGGCACAATGCAAGGCTGAGATTGGATCCAGCAGCCCCCAGCACCCCAGAGGAAGTTGGGAGCTCTTCTGACCTCTCCCACCCCTTTCCCATCAGCCCCCAACCCTCAGTCTCCCTCCCCCTCTACTTTTGGGGGGTCCCACTCCCCTCCCACTTACTTTGGGGTCCCACCACCCCTTTTATCCCCTCTGATTCACCGACCCCCCCCTTCCCAACACCCCTCTCACCTGAGATCTCCTCGCCTGCAACCAGGGGAGGCTCCCAGTAACACCAGAGTCCATGAAAGTCCCCCCAAAAAAGGGTTAGGTGGAGTCCTGGATGGACTCTGAGTGGGTTTGGAGGTTCCTTGGGGGCTGTGGGGTGGTTTAAGGGGTCCCAGCACACTTTGGGATGCGTTGGATGACGTGTTGGGGTGCAGATGTCCCCCCAAACCTCCCCCAGAACAGGGTGACACAAGGGGGGGGCACAGAGGGGTCCCCATTCCTGATCCATCCTGGAGCAACCACACTGGGGGCAACTGGGATCAGAGTGGGAGCAGCTGGGCCCCTGCTGGGCTCATACTGGGACCATACTGGTACTCACTGCAATACTACTGGGAGTATGTGAGAGGGACTGCAACCATACTGGGGATGACTGGGATCAAACTGGATTCATTGAATCCACTGGAAGTGTCTGGAAGTTAATGGGATCATACTGGGTGTGACTGGACTCATAGTGGGATCATACTGGGAGCAACTGGGACCATGCAGGGGCAAGTGGCCTCCTCCAGGCAGTGCCTCCCATTTCTCAGGAGAGAGTTAAAAAAATCCCACACCCCTCCACAGCCTTTGGAGGGCCTTCAGCTTGGAATGTGGATGTGCTGGTTGGTTCTTTTGTGTGGGTCAATCACCCAAGGCAAAATCTCCCCTCCCCCGTTCAACATCCCCCCTTACAGCAATGCAGGGCAAAGAAAGATTCCCTGCCTGGGTTTTTTTGAACAAGTAAACCTGTGACAACCTCCCAGGCTGCTGAGCAGGGACAAGGAGGCAATGAGGGCCCAGGGCTGCAAGGGGCACTTGTCTCCTCATGGTGGGACCCTAAATGGGCAGAAAAGAAACCCCCAAGGCTCAATTTGGGAGCAATAGTGGGCAGCCATTCTTTGTCATCAGCTCCTCACCCATGGGAGGATCTTCCCCCCAACCAGGAGTGTGCCCCGTTCTCCCTCAGCACAGTTGAGATTTACTCACAGTTTTACACATCCAGCAAATGTCTTACATATTCCCTCCTTCCCTCAGAAAGATCACACCCATGGGAATTAGCTCAGAGAGGTCCTTCTGAAGTCCTTCCAAAGTCCTCATTTGGTCACTGGGGGCCTTCTGGTGGCCTCTTGGTGGTCTCTGGTGCTGGTTTGGAGCTTGAACTTTACTTGACCTTGTCTGTTGAGCAGAGTATTTACAGCTGGATACAGAGGGCCCTTGTTCAGCATCTCTTCTCCAAAACCTGGACACTTATGTGACAACTACCCCAACTGAAAAGCATTCAGAAACTTCCTGATTTTGTAACTCCCCTGCCAGAAACTTCCACTGCAAAGGCCCCTGGAAAATTGCTGAGCAAGGGAGAATTCCTGCTCTCAGGAGAGACCCCGCCTGGTTTGACGGGAGGCCTGGGAAGGACCCCCCTGGCAGAAGCTTTCCCCCCAGGCTCTCCAAGCTCCCGGCTGTGGGCAAAGCCAGCCCATGGCCCAGCGGGGTGGGCTGGGGCTGCCCAGGGGCAGGAGACACGGGCCCCACGGAGCGAGGCCAGCGGAGCCCCAGTGGGCCGGGGCTGGAGCGCCCGAGGCCCGGGAGAGGCTGGAGAGCAGGCAGGGAGCCCGCAGGCCTGCCCGCCCCCAGCTGGCAAGGGCTGCAGGCAGAGAGGCAGCTCTGCAGGCCTGGAGCAGCACAGGGGCTCTCCAGCTCTGCCCTCGGCACAGGCCTCTCCCAATGCACCAGGCACAGACGGGCACCATTGCAAAGGGGAACCTTTTAGCCCCAGTTTCGGGGGGAATCACAGACTCGCCCCAAGGAGCCACAGCCAAGAGTCTGGGGGCAGCACGGGGCCCTTCCTGGACATTAGAGACCTTTCCTAATCTTTCAGTGGGCCCACTTTGCCTTTGGATTCGTTGTTTCCATTAATCACAGAGGGGGTGTTAGGCCATAAATCACCTTTAGCCAGCACACAGCAAAAATTCCTCACAAGCTGCTTTGGAGAGAACACAGTTTGGGAAAAGCACTAGAACTGTCAGTTTTGTGAGAGTTACCCTTGATAAGCTTCAGTGAACAAAGCCTGGGAGAGAAAGATGTGTTCTTGAACCTGATATCTGGAAACAAGGGCCTTCTGCAGAAAGCAGCAGATAAGGAGGAAGATGAGCAAAGGCTCAGCATTTGTGGGGGAAAATGCCCACTGGAGGAAAAAGATGCTAAAAAGAGTAAAAGTGTGAACTAATTAGCATAAGCAACAAGAGAGTAAGAGTGGCTAGAATGCTAATTACTGAAATGGAACAATGAAATGATGCCATTTGGTACCAATGAACATTAATTTCTTTGTCATAAATGTGTAAATGGGTGCAAAAGTGATGTACTGCTGTCTGTGTGAAGGCAGCATTGTTGTTGGCCACATGCACAGCCAGCAAAGAAAGTAATGCCTTGCTTTGTCACACTAAACCCACGGTGTTAGAGGGTTTGATTGATCCCAACAATGTCAGAGCATTTGGCAACACCCTCAGCACTCAGTCACTTGCACTGCCAGCATGGGGGCCAAATGCTCTCCTTGGAAAAAACATGGACTGCCATCATTTCCAGGAGCCCAGCTCCAAAATTTGGATAGCACTTCCCAAATTGGATATGTCTGGGGATTGCTGCCATGCCAAAAGGGCCAGGACAGAAAGCTGCTGCTGGCCTTTGCCTGCCCTGGGAAACCTTTCCTCTGCCCCCCAGCACTGGGGCTGGTGCTGTCCTTCCCAAGGGAAGGGACTGTCATCCCCCCCGGGAGCCACCTCCAAACCTTGGATGCCACCTGCCAACCTGACTCTGTCAGGGATTGCTCCCACCCAAAAGGGACCAGCACAGGAACCTGTTGCTGGCCTTTGCCTGCCCTGGGCACCCTGTCACCTGCCCCTGAAACACTGGGACTGGGGGCTTTCCTTCCCAAGGACAGTTAATGGCACCAACTTTCAGGAGCCCACCTCTGAGCTTTGGGCATCATCTCTGTCCTGCAAAATGGGTGTTTCCTCAACCCTTTGTGTTCCCTTGGTCTGTCACAGCCCCAAAAAGGCTGAGACCCTTGTTCCTGACCACTTTTAAAGAGGATTTGAAGCTTAAAGTCTTTTAGGAAACTAATGCAAAAGAGCCCCCCATTTCCAACAATGGCTTTCCTGCATTACTGGAGGGAGCAGTGAGAATTTTGGGATGAAGTCTTTACTCTCCTGCTGATGAGCTCAGAGTCGGTGTCTCCTGTGCTCTGGCCACGGGGCAGGGCCTCCCTGCCCTTTGGTCCCTGCCTCGTGGCCACCCCTGTGCCAGGGGATACTGTGCAGGCCACCTGGAAACAAACCCATTCCAGCCCAGCATTCCCCTGTGTACCCACTGGAATGTGCACCAGACACCCTGAGGGAAGAAACATTTCCAGAGGAGAAGACTTTGCTCTTCCTGCTGCAGCCACAAATGGGAAAAATGAAACCCTCCAACTCTGTCCTTTTGTATTAGTGAGTCAGGCACCACTTTCTTCTGGCCAGGGGGTGTGTGGGGGATAACTCCAGACCTCCCTGCCCCCCCAGCCTTTTCACTTATTTATATGTGTTTAGCAAAGAAAGAATTTAAAGGGCATCAGTTCTAACTTACATCATCCTCTTCAGTATTTAGCATTCTGTCCTCTATTGGTTATTGACTTCTCACTTCTCATGCTAATTAGTCCCCATTTTTCAGGCTTTTTATTATCCTTTTCCCAGGCAGGGAGTTTCCAACACCTATTGTATGGTCTTTGTTAACCTCTTCTTTATCTTCTAGTTCCTGCACAATGTCCTTGTGGTCTGTAAATTCTGCATTCCTTGTGTCCAGTTTCAGCAATCCATCTCTCTCCTCAGGCTTTGTTCACTGAAGCAGATCAGGGCTAGTTTAGCAAAACTCAGAGTTGCAATAATTTTCCCAAGCCTGTTCCCACAAGAGCAGGTGATGACAAACTTTGCTAAGTGCTGGCCAATAGTGACTTAAGACTAACCCACTGTTTAGGATGAATATTCTGGTTATGATTCACTAAAGCAATTAACTAACAAGTTAATGAACACCATTCATTTAAAAGAATCAGGAAATGATCTCGTTCCCAGCAGCAGCACCGAGTGCCCGGAGCCGATGTGTGCAAGTGCTGGGCTGGAGCAGAGACGTGCTGGAGGGGCAGATGGCAATGGGACAGCACAGAAAGGGGAAACGCTTCCCCCCAGGCCAGGGAAAGGCTGGGTTGGTCTCTGCAGCCCTGGCAGGAGAGGCCTTTGCTGTCGGGGGGGTCTCTGCAGCCCCTGAGGGGCTGTGCTGGAGGAGAAGCTGATCTCAAGGCAGGACAGAGACACTGAAAATGTCTTTGGGTGGGCACATCCCGTGATTCAGGAACACTGACAGTCATCCCACAGAGCCTTGGTTGAATCATCAGGTGGGTGATGAAGGGACAGAAGGGCCTGCAAAGCCTGGGAGCAGGTCCCCCATTCCATTGCAAGTGGGAACACTGTGGGATCTTCTGGCAGGGCAGCAGGGCTGGGCACAGGCAAGCCAGGAGATGCTGGAGGCTGTGGCAGACAGCTCTGGGCCCCAGACAATCCCTGGGCTGCCCAGGGCTGCTCTCTTGCTGCCAGACAAGGGGGTCTGGCTGGGCAGGGGAAGGCTGAGGGAGCCAGGGCTGCAGGGAGCAGGGAATGGTGGAGCTGCAGGACAAGGAGCAGAAGGGCCCTGCAGGGCTGCAGCAGAGCTGATTGCAGGGAGCTGCCTTCAGGGCAGGGATTCTGCCCCTGGGCTCTCCCTGCTGAGGCCACACCTCGAGTGCTGTGCCCAGTTCTGGGCCCCTCACTTTGGGGAAGGTGTTGAGGTGCTGGAGCGTGTCTGGAGAAGGGCACTGGGGCTGCTGAAGGCTCTGGAGCACAAGTGCTGTGAGGAGCAGCTGAGGGAGCTGGGCTTGCTGAACCTGGGCAGAAGGAGGCTCAGGGGGGACCTTCTCACTCTCTACAACTCCCTGACAGGAGGGGGGACCCGGGGGGGTCGGTCTCTTCTCCCAGGCAACCAGCAGTGGGACAAGAGGACACAGCCTAAAGCTGCACCAGGGGAGGTTTAGGTCAGGCAGGAGGCTCAAGTTCTTCCCAGAAGGGGTGACTGGGTGTTGGAATGAGCTGCCCAGGGAGGGGGTGGAGTCACCGTCCCTGGAGGTGTTTCAGAAAAGACTGGATGTGGCTCTCAGGGCCATGGTCTAGTTGACAGGGTGGGGTTGGGGCATGTCTTGGACTCCATGATCTCAGAGGTCTTTTCCCACCTCGTTGATTCTGTGATTCTGGAATGGCCCCTTGGTTCCATGAGGTTTTGCAGTGTCACAGTGGCCCTTTGATTCCATGAGGTTCTGCAGGGTCACAAAGGCCACTGGATTCCATGAGGGTACCAAAGGTCTCAGGGCTCGTTTGATTCCATGAGGCCCCACATGTCACACTGGCAACTTTGTTCCATGAGGCTCCACAGTGGCCTCTGGGTTCCTTTAATTCCATGAGGTCCCGCAGTGTCACGATGGTCCCTTGATCCCATGGGGTTCCGCAGTGTCCCAGGGTTCCTTTGGCTCCATAAGGCTGATCTTGGGCTCTGAGACAGAACTGAACCAGCAGTGGTTGTCCAGAATGTGCCCTAGAAAATATCTGTGTAACCAATTGCAATGGAGAGAAACCAGCCAAGGAAAGGAAAGAAACAATGAAGGGAGGAACTCGTGGTTCACAGAAGCAGCAAAGCAGGCAAAGGTGGGGTGTTACAGAATCCCAGAATGAAAGAATGTGCGAGTTGGAAGGGACCCCAGAGGGATCATCAAGTCCAACCCTCAGCCCTGCCCAGGCCCATCCCCAAGAGTCACAGCCTGTGCCCCAGAGGATCATCCAAACTGTCCTGGAGCTCTGTCAGCCTTGGTGCTGTGCCCACTGCCCTGGGGAGCCTGTTCAGTGCCAACCAGCCTGGGGGGGAAGAACCTCTTTCTAACATCCAACCTGAGCCTGCCCTGACACAACTCCAGGCCGTTCCCTGGGGGCTGTCCCTGGTCCCCCCAGAGCAGAGCTCAGGGCCTGCCCCTCCTCTGCCCCTCCTGAGGAAGTTGGAACTGCCATGAGGTCTCCCCTCAGTCTCCTCTTGTGCAGCTGAACACCCCAAGTGCCCTGAGCTGCTCCTCCTAAGGCTTCCCCTGCAGAGCCTTCCCCATCCTGGTGGCCTCCTTTGGACACTCTCGACTGGCTCAATCTCTTCCTTCCATTGTGTCCCCCCAGAGTGCCCCACTATAGAGGTGAGGCCGCCCCAGGGCAGAGCAGAGCGGGACAATCCCCTCCCTGGCCCGGCCATGCTGGGCCTGATGCCCCCAGGACAGGGTTGTCCCTCCTGGCTGCCAGGGCACTGCTGACTCCTGGTCAAGTGGGCACCCCCAGGACCCCCAGGGCCCTTTCCCAGCACTGCTCTCCAGCCTCTCATTCCCACTCTGTCCCCACATCAGGGGTTGCCCATCCCAGGGGCAGAATCCAGCACTGCCCCTTGTTGAACTTCCATGGGTGGTGATTCCCAGCCCTGGGATCTGTCCAGGTCTCTCTGCAGGGCCTCCCTGCCCTCCAGGGACTCAGCAGCTCCTCCCAGGTTGGGGTCATCTGCAAACTTGCTCCGTGTCCCTTCCAGTGCTGCGCCCAAGTCACGGATGGAGATGTTGGAGAGCACAGGGCCCAGATGGAGCCCTGGGGAACCCCCCTAGTGACCCCCATCTGATGTCCCCCAGTCACTGCCACCCTCTGTGCCCGACCCGGGAGCCCATTGCTCGCCCAGCACAGGGTGTGTTTATCCAGCTCTGGGCTGGACACTTTGTCCAGAGGGATCTGGGCACAGACACTATGGGAAGCTTCACTGAAACCCAAGAAGGTCCCATCAAGTGCCTTCCCTTGATCAGCCAGGGGGTGATGTTGTCATAAAGTAACTCAGGTTTGATCAGCAGGCCTTTCCTCTGGGGAAGCCGTGCTGGCTGTGATACCCCACAGCAGGGTGGGAGCTCAGGGGCCACCCCAGACCCCCCTTTTCCCACCTTTTCCCCCGTGGCCACTGCAGCACTGGCTGTTGGGTGGAGGGGAACCCCCCATCAGCCCCCCAGGGATGGACAGGGGGGTTGGGGACCCCCCAGTGCAGATCCAACCCCCCCAGAGCCCCAGGGAACTGCTCCAGGGCTCAAGTGATGGGGACACCAAGGGACCCCCATGGGACTCCTCTTCCTGCTGTCCCACCCCCGTTTTCTGCCCCTCTCCCACCCCTTTCCTATGGTCTCCCCAGCCCCCAGACCCCCTCTGCACTCAGTTGGGGTCTCCCGTCCCTCTCCCAATAACTTTGGGGTCCCAACACTCCTCACACTCAGTTTTGGGCTCTCAGCCCACCACTTTTCCATTCTCTCCCACCCCTTTCCTATTGTCCCACTAAACCACAGCTTCCCTGTGCTCCCTTTGGGGGTCCCACCCCTTTGGCCCCTCAGCTGAAGGGGTCCCACGCCCCCTTTTTCCCACCTTTTCTCCCCTTTTCTGCTCCCTTTTCCCCATCCCCCCTGTGGCAGGGGGAGTTCAAGGCTCAGACAAAGTTGATGGGAGAAGTCCTGCCCTGGAGTCCCGAGGTGCAGAACGGACTCCCTGGCTTTCTAAACTCCTGCTCCCAGAGGAGCCTGGGGGCAGCTGGATCCAATCTCAGCCTTGGGTTATGCCAATGCTTTGAATTTAAGGAATTATAGAGATGGGATTGAACCAGTTTTGTCCCACAGGTTTTAATGATGGAAAAGCAGTTACATTTATATCAATGAACTACTTATTACTAATAATGATCAGACAAAAGGACTAAACCAGAATTATTTATTACACAACATACACACTAAAACTACCAGTAGTACAGGATAAGATATGACAGGGCAATACACTAAAGCAATTGTTGAAGCAATTCTACTAAAGGTGGCAAACAAGCAATAATTTTTAATTAGAGAAGGATGGAACTCCCCCAGACCAGCGCTCGTGGGGAGATCTCTGCTCTCAACCTCCAGCAGTGACCTTGGGGGGTCCCCAGCCAAGGCAGGAATCTCCACACACCCCCCAAGAAGAGTTCTGTTGGAAGAACCCGCCCCTGGGAAAGGGGACTGGCCCTTTCTGGTAGAAACCCATGGACTGACAGGCCTTGGACTCCAGGGGTTCCCTCACCATCAGGGGCTTCATTTGGGGTGAAACCAGTCTGGGGTCCAACATCTCCTGCCTTGGCCTGGCCCCCTCTCAGCTCAGCACTGACCCCTTTGCAAATGGGGCATTGTCTTGGTGCCATTGCAGGGGGATGTCCTGCCCCAGTGTCCCAGTGTTCCTTTAATTCCCAGAGGCCCTGCAGTGTCCCAGTGGCCCCTTGATTCCATGACCTTCGGAAACACCTCAGGGTTCCTTTGGTTCCATGAGGCCCCCATGTCCCAAAGGCCCCTGGATTCCAGGAATTCCGCAGTGTCACAAGGTTCCTTTTTTTCCATAGGGCCCTGCAGTTTCCCAGTTGTGCCTTGATTCCAGGAGTATCCAAATTCTCCCGGGGTTCCTTTGGTCTCAGGAGGTCCCGCAGTGTCCCAGCGGCCCCTTCATTCCAGGCAGGCCCAGGGAGACGAAGCCAAAGACGGAGCCCCGACCCCGTCAGTATCTTGGGGGGCTGGGGGGCAGGACCTGGGAAACGGCTGGGAAGGGACTGGGATGGACTGGGATAGACTGGGACACCAGGATACACCGGGACCAGGACTGGGACCCAGCAGGACCCCCGGGAGCAGGATCTGAGCACACTGGGACCCTCCAGGACCAGAACTGGGGCAACAGGGATCAGACTGGGAGCAACTGGGACCACACCGAGGGCTACTGGGAGCAACTGGAGGCCACATAGGATATAGTGGGAGTGCCTTGGACTCTCTGGGATCATACTGGTGGAAACTGGAATGTTACTGGTGCATCTGGGAGTGACTGGGAAGGACTAGGAGCATTCTGAGGGCTCTACTGGGATATACTGGGAGTGTCTGTAACCACGGTGGGGGTGACTGGGACCATACTGGGAGTGACTGGGACTACGTGAAGGGGAATTAGGACCAGACTGGGGGCAACTGGAAGGAATTCAGTGACTGGATCTACAATAGAAGCAACTGGGATTGACTGGGACTGTCAGGAGGGAGGACTGGGATCATACTTGGAGTGAGTGGATCTGTGCTAGGGGCAACTGGGAGCAACAGGGACCATGATGGGGACAACTGGGATCATCCTGGGATCATGGTGGGAGAAGCTTGGCCCATGCTGGGAGCAACTGAGACCACACTGAGGGTGACTGGGGTCATCCTGGGATCATAGCAGGAGTGAGTGGGATCATGCAGGAGGCGATTGGGATCATACTGGAAGCAACTGGGAGTGCACTGGGGATGACTGGAAGGGGTTGTGAGCAACTGGGATCATGCTGGAAGCTTCTGGGGGCAACTGGGAATGAGTGGGACCACATGGAGGAAACTGGGAGCAACTGGGAGAGACCAGGAGTGACTGGGATCATCCTGGGACTGACTGGGCACTGAATGTGAAAAATCAGTCCGAGAAACTGCTCAGAGACTTTTTTATCTTTAAGCAGCAAGGGATTTGTTTATTCAACGTTGGGAGCAAGCCAGCTGGCGCTGGACAAACTTGCTCCAAGGCTTCACACAAAATCAGCATTTTTATCCAATCTTCAGCTGGGATTAAATGCATATTCAAGTGATTACAACATCTATCGATGCATATTAATAACAGGCGGAGTAGAGGTGGAGCTCAGGCGGGGCTTGGGGCGGTGTTTCTCTTGGCCCTCAATCCTGAGGGTACTTCCACTCTTCCTCCATGGCTCTGGGGGCTTCAACTCATCTTCCTCAGCTTGACCTTCCTTCTCTTCCATTCTTCTTGACCCGCTCACTGAAGGTTGGAAAAAGCCCTGGCTCCCGGCCTATTCCTCCTATTCCAATGTCTCCCTGATCCTGCTGTCTCTCTAATTTATCCCCTCTAGGCCTAGGACATGTTCCTGTCCTATTCTCTGAAGCTTTGCCCCAGTCAGTAGAACAGAACGAGCACAGATGGTCTTGGATGTTGGTAGCTTGTTAGCAGGCCCCAATTTCTGAGTTAACTCTTTTGGGCCTGGCCTCCTGTTTCCCCAGGGACACAGCCCGGGCCCGGCTGTTCCCATTCCCATTCCACAGGTTTGCATTCCTGTTCCAGGTTTTCCCATCCCGTTCTAGTTGTTCCCATCCCATTCCTATTGTCCCCATTCCCCAGATGTCCCCATTCCCATTCCACATGTTCCAATTCCCATTCCAGGTGTTCCCATTCCCATTCCACAGTTTCCAATTTCCTTTCCAGGTGTTCCATCCCATTTGAGGTGTCCCCATTCCCATTCCTATTGTCCCTCTTCCCATTCCTGGTGTTCCCATCCCACTTCTGTTTTCCCCATTCCCAGTTCTTGGTGTTCCCATTCCCATTCCAGGTGTCTCCATTCCCATTCCTATTGTCCCCATTCCCATTCCAGGTGTTCCCATCCCACCTCTGTTTTCCCTATTCCCATTCCAGGTGTCCCCATTCCAATCCCAGATGTTCCCATTCCCATTCCTGGTGTCCCCAACCTGCTCCCAATGTTCCCATTCCCAATGTTCTCATTCCCAGCCCAGGTGACCCCATTCCCATTCCTGATGTCCCCATTCCCATTCCAGGTGCCCTATTCCCATTCCCGTGTCCCCATTCCCATTCCTGGTTCCCAGGGAGGAACTGCCGGATGCCGGAGGAGGAGTCAGAATTTATTGCCCAAAGCAGGAGATTTTCACACCAAAATAACGCCCGGTGATGTCACCACTGTCCCTGTGATGTCACCAATGTCCCTGTGATGTCTCCACTGTCATTTCCCCTGCTGGTTTACCTTAAAACCAGCACACCAGGTCTGTGCCCAGCGGGGGTCCCTGTGGATCATCCAACGCGGGTCCTCCCATGGCTGATGGAGTTGGAGCAGCGGCCGAAGCTCTTCCCGCAGTCGGGGCACTCGGGGCTTCTCTTACCGGTGGGTCTGTTGGTGGGAGGTCAAGGAAGAGCTCTGCCTGAAGCTCTTCCCACACTCCCCACAATGGAAGGGCCTCTCCCTGATGTGGAGGCGACAGTGGGTGTAGAGGGTGGAGCTGTCCCACATTCCCTACACGTGTAGGGCTGTTCCTCAGTGTGGATGTGCTGGTGGCTGAGCAGGTTGGTTCTTGCGCTGAAGCTCTTCCCACATTCCAAGCACTTGCAGGGCCATTCCCTGGTGTGGATGCAACGGTGTTTGCAAAGGCTGGAGCTGTCCCTGAAGTTCTTCCCACACTCCGCACAAGTGTAGGGCCTATCCCACTGTGGATCATCTGGTGTCGGAGCAGGTGGGAGCTCCGTTTGAAGCTCTTCCCACATTCCCCACACATGTAGGGCCTTTCCCCACTGTGGATCGTCTGGTGGCTGAGGAGGTGGGAGCTCTGAGTGAAGCTCTTCCCACATTCCTCACACGTGTAGGACCGTTCCCCGGTGTGGATGTGCTGGTGCCTCAGGAGGTGAGCGCTCCTGCTGAAGCTCTTCCCACACTCCGCACACGTGTAGGGCCTTTCCCCACTGTGGATCATCTGGTGTCGGAGCAGGTGGGAGTTCTGATTGAAGCTCATCCCACACTCCCCACATGTGTAGGGCCGTTCCCCACTGTGGATGTGCTGGTGCCTCAGGAGGTTGGTTCTCTTGCTGAAGCTCTTCCCACATTCCAAGCACCTGAAGGGCTTTTCCCTGCTGGGAGGCTGCTCAGGGACCACCAGCTCGCAGCTCCGCCTCAAGCTCCGGCCGCCTTCCCGGCACACGCTGGCTCTTTCCTCCTCACAGCCCCCTGGGCTGGCTTTGGAGCCCCTCCTGCGGGGGCATCTCCGGCCCTTTTCCTCCCCGCTGCCTTCCTGCGCCGGGGAGCCCTTCAAAACGGCCTCTCCCACCAGGCTCTGCCCGGGGGATTTGTCCTCCGCGCTCTCCGGCCTCACCTCGGGGCCTGGGGCAGGAACCAACAAGGACACGCAGGGGATTTGCCTCCGGCCCACAGGGAAGCCCAAGGACATCCCCCCAACTCCGGCCCCACCAGGACGGCCACAAAAGACAAAAGACCCACCCAAAGGGGCACTGACTTCCTCCTCACCTGCCTGGGGGGCCCAAGGCATCTTCCTCTTCCTCGCAGCCTCCTCCTCCATCCGCCCAAGCTTTGGGAAGCAGAAATCCTGATGGGGGGGTAAAAACAAGGGGTGAGCGCGTTGCCTTGGGGGTTCCTCCTGCCCAAGTCCAGCTCTAGGACTCACCGGGCAACTTGTGTCCATAAAAACCCCCCAAAACACCAACATTCAGTCCAAGATCCCCTCCCAAAATTCCCTCTCTCTGCTCTCTGGGGTTAGGGGGGTCCCCACTGTCTGCCCTGATGGCACTTCTGCCTGCATTGGGGGTCCCCCTTCTCCGGGCTACCGGGGGTCCCGCGGCTCCGGGGGGTTCCCACTCATTGGGGTCCCCTTTAGTGTTGCCAGGGGGGTCCCAGGGCTCACTTCTCCCCACTCTGCCTCCCGGGGCCGGCCGGCCCTCCTCTCTCGGCTCCCATCCTCGCAAACCTCTTGGCGCTCTCGGCTCCCACCCCGCCTCAAGGCCCCCCCTCCTCTCCACACTCCAAGGCCTTCCCCCTCTCCGGGACCCCCGCTTAAGGGGCCTGGCACTCCCTCTCTGCTCCCCCCCCTCCAGCATTCCGGGGGTCCCCCAGCTCCGGGATCGCCCCTCTCCGCTCTCCCCACTCCGCGGCTACCGGGGTTCCCCCCCGGCTCTCACGGGGGCCCCCAAACCGCTCTCGCCCCCCCCGCCATTGCCCAGCGACCGCCAGGACCTTTTGGCTGCTCTTCTTTGTGCTCCCGCTCGGCTCCTCCCTCGGCTGGGCCGCCGCTTTTGGCGGGTTTCCTCCTCCGGGATCCGCCCCCTGCAGCCCTTCCCCCCCTGGACCAGCCCCCTTGGGCCTCCCTTGGGCCCCCCTTGGGCCCCCCTTGGGCCCCCCTTGCCCAATAAGTCTGATTATACAGACAAGCAATTGGTTTTAACCCACAAAACCCAAATGTATAACCCAGCACCCTGGGGCATGAACAAAGTGGTTTTCCTTGGCCCCCCCCCGAGTCCAAAGTAAAGGGAGAGGGGAAAAAAACCTGCTGGTGGGAGAGCTGTTGCAGTCTGGTCAGAAGTGGTGATTGCAGTCCAGTTGAGGGTGGTGGTCTCAGTCTGTTTGAGAGTGGTGAGCTGCAGCCTTCCTCTGGATCCCACGAGTGGTGGAAAGGTTCTGAAACTCCAGGTTTATATATTCTCCAGTTCAGGCAGGAATGGTCAGTGATTCCCTCAGAGCGGGGAATTCCATAAAAGGATGCTTAGTTCTTCCCTCAGAGCGGGGAATTCCATAAAAGGATATGAGGATTCTCAGAGCAGGGAATTCCATAAAAGGATATGGGGACTGGAGTACCCAACACACCTCGCAGGCCCCCCCGCCTATCCCCGGACAACAGTTCCTGGGAAAATGGCATGGAAGGCCATAGAATACACACTTTTGGGCTACACCCATCCAGTGAGGAATCGGTCCCAGCTGTTCTAACTAGGACACTGTGTCCGTCATCGCTGCCATCATCATCATCATCGGCCTCGTGGCAGTCGGTGTCTGGAAGCTCCGATCCGGTAACTCCCGGGATGGGGGTCGGCAAGGGGCACGGATCCGCCCGGCAGCATTCCGGGGATCCTGTGCCACGGGTGCTGATCCCACTTTCTTTCCAGAGGGAAGAGGGAGGGGAATGGATATGACCCCGCGCCCACCAGTGAGTCCCAGCAGCGTGTGTGGATCCAGATCCTCTGTGCAGGGATCCCAGGATGGATGCCGGGATTCCAGAGGGGAATGGGGACCTAATGGCTGGAGTGGGATTGGAAGGGGATTGCAGCTCAGGGCAGGATTCCAGAGTGGGATCAGGTGGAATTGTGGACTGAGATCATGGTTGGATTCTGGAGTGGGATTGGGGTGGGATGGACGGAGCAGGACCAGGTGGGAATCCGCAGCAGTTCCTACTCTCCCTGGGCTCCACAGCCGGCTCCATCCCCTGGGATGGGAACAGGGACATTGTGACTCCTTTCCCCACTCTCATCCCAGCAGGAATCACAGCCTGAGCGATCCCAGAGCTGGATCCGCCCCTTCCCTCTCCCTGTGGAAAGGCAGGAGCTGCTGGCAGAGCTCATCCCGCTGCTCCCACCCACCCCGGCCCCCCTGCGGCTCTTCCCCATGGATCAACTTCCTGCTTTTTCCCGTGTGAAACCCAGGACCACAATTATTCCTGAGGCTTTAATTTGGGTGTGAAAATCTCCTGCTTTGGGCAATAAATCCTGGCTCCCTCCTCCGGCATCCGGCAGTTCCTCTATGGGAACCAGGAATAGGAATGGGGACAGGGGGGCTAGGATGGGGACATTGGGGACAGGGATGGGGACACTGGGAGTAGGTTACAGACATCAGGAATGGAAATGGGAACTCCAGGAATGGGAATGGGGACATTGGGAGCAGGTTGGAGTCACCAGGAATGGGATTTGAGACACCGGGAATGGTAATGGGGACATGGGAGACCAGGATAGGGATAGTGGGGACAGGAACAGGGACACTGGGAGCAGGTTGGCACAGCAGGAAGTGGGAATGGGGACAGGGATGGGAACCCCAGGAATTGGAATGGGGAGAGGGCTGGGAACCCCAGGAATGGGAATGGGGACAGGGATGGGAACGTGTCTCTCCAGGAGTTGGTTCAATACAAAGGTCGGTCCCTGGCTCGAGGCCACGGGAAGCCCCTTCTTTGGGAATGTCTGGGAAGCAGGTGTCAGAGGTTTGAAAAGAGGTGTTGGAATTGTTTCCCAGTGTCCCCCCATTCCCATCTGTGTCTCCCGGGATGGGGTGGGTTGGAGCGGAGCCGCAGGCGCTGGGCAGGGGCAGTGGGGGGAGGGCGGCTCTCGGGGACACCGCGGTGGCCGCGGGGAGGGCGGGGGGTCCTTTGTTCGGGGGCTTTTGGGGTTTGTCCGGGACCGGACAGAGCGGGAGCTGATTTTGGCCACCTTGTTCTCTTTTCCTGAGAGGAAGTTTTTTCCCCATGGGACACCTCGTGGAGAACGACCGAGAGAGAGAGAGAGAGCCCGACCCATCTGGGAGCGAGGTGTTCTGCTTTGGGGACTGCCCTGGGAAAAGGGACTCCTTCACTGCTGGCTGCGAGCACACGGGGCTGAGAGAGCTTTGAACTGCCGGGACAGTTTCTCCCCCCACCCGGGGATTTGGGAATTTGTTTTGTTTCTTCTGAAATTTTTGGTTGCACCATTTGTTGTTTATTCAGATTTTGTTAATAAAAAGCTGTTTCTTTTCCTTTTCCGCACTTCCACTTGAAGTCTCTTAATTTCTAAGTTGTAATCTTGTTTAACTAAGACCCAGTGCCCTCAGGGGGAGGAAGAGGAAAGGAGACCAAGAGGTACCGTGGCCACTCAAACTGCAGAGGAACAACCTGTGCCAGTAGCAGCTGCCCCTCTACAGAAGAAATCCAAGACCAAATCAGCTCAGTTAGTGAGGGATGAAGGGGAAGCAGAGCCCTCAGAACAGGAGCAAGAGGCAAGGCCAGAGATAATCACCAGATCCCCATCCCCAGATGAGCTGCGAGAGATGTGAAAAGATTTCAGCCTCCAGCTGGGAGAGCCCCTGCTGACCTGGCTGCTCCAGTGCTGGGATATCATGGCCCAGCATATGGAACTAGGTGGGAGTGCAGCCAAGCAACTGGGATCCCTGTCCTGGGATGTTGGGATTGACCAGGGGATTGGGAAGAGGACAGAGAGGGGATGAGAGCCGGGTACAGGCTTGGGAATTGCCAGGAGGGTTTTGAAAGGAGCGTAGGGGAAAGGGATGTCTAAGAACAAGTCCCTCAGGAGACAGAAGCAGAGAGGCTGAGTTTTCACCCCAACACAAGGGTCTGCAGGGCAGAGCAGAGAATATGCCCACAGAAGATTCTTGTGCGTCCGTCTTTGCAGTTCTGACAGGCACTTCTTGTCACAGCCTGTCCTCTCCATTCCAGAATAGGCCCTGGCAACCAAAGAACCAACACCCCACACCATAGTGCAGACCAACCCATGTGCTTTGGGCCCTTTTGTTGTCCTATCCATTCTGGCCTATCCTCTCCATTCTGGAATGGCCTCTGGAAATCAAAGAACCAAGCCCCCACCATGTGACAGTTCAACCCCATCCGTGTGCCAAGGGCTCCTTTGTGGTGTCACAGCCTGTCCTCTCCGTTCTGGAATAGCCCCTGGAAACCAAAGAACCAACACCTCACACCCCCACAGTGCAGCCCCACCTGTCTGCCACGGGACTCTTTGGGATGTCACGGCCTTTCCCCCAGGAAAGAAAGCCTGGAACCTTCGGGTTTCACATGCAATTGGGGGAACACCCTGGGCACTCCATGGGCAGCAAGAGGTTTCTGTCCTGCCACATTTTGTCTGGCAGGAATCTTCAGCTCTGTTCAGTTTGGGCAGTCAGACTGGCAATTTCAGTGCAGGGCTCCTGCAAGTGAACGACAGCCCTTCCCTCCAGGAAAGAAACCCCTTACCCTCGGTCTCTTCTCCTGTTCCTTAAAACACAACCTGCAGGGGAGCTTTCTGGGATCTCTTCTCTTGGGAATTGGGAATACAAACCCGCTCCCATGTTTAACACCTCAGGCAAAACCACCCTTTTACACCTTTCCCAACCCTCCCCAACCTTTCCCAAAGCCCAGATTTTACAGGTGTCCTGTAATTATGGCCCAAGCTTACTGATATGGTTTGAACCTGGCTCCCTGCCAAGTCTCCAAACCTCACCACCAGATTTCCCCTCCCCCCCCCCAAACCTCAGGGAGAAGAGGGAGAAAAAAAAAACCTAAGAAAACCCGAAACGAGAGAGAGACAGCCAAAGTGAGATACATAAATATATTTACACTGATATACAATTAAAATAAGGGAAAGGGAAGGGGTAAAGGAAAAGGAACAAAACCAAAATATTATATATATATAAATATCGCAATTAGCAGCCCAATATCTATCCACTAAAAGAGTTAGCAAAGAAATATCTCACTACTCTCCCGGGACAACCGAGGGTTGCTCCGGAACGATCGCCGGCAACCTCTGTCTCCCAAGGTCGACAAGGCCCAACCAGGCCTCGCTCCCCAGCACGGCAGATCAACAGCAGGGAACCTGCACCTCCAAGCCGCCGGAAGGAAAGAGAGCGAAGGCCTCTCCTCCTTTCTTCTTATAATCTGGCTTACGTAAAAATCGTAGGGAATACTGGGTAAATCTGGACCCTTCCTTGGTTACAAACTGGTCACCAAGGAAGGTCTAGCCCAAACCACCCCATTCTCCACCCCTTATTCCATACTATTTTTACGTAACACCTATGTCTCACGTTCGCCTACATCCCGCGCATATATATACACATATACATATATATATATATATAGTCCTTGTTGGTCTCTCAGCGCAGTTGTCTCATCGTTGGAAAATCAATACCAATGTCAGTTCAGTTCAGTCCAGATCTTTGGTCTCCTCAGTCACAATTACAGTTCTGATTTATGGCTGTTTCATCACTGGACTGTCTCATCACTGGATACCAGCACCAGCTTAGTTCAGGTCTCTCTCTCTCTCATCTGGTGACTGGCTTCCTGTAAAAACACAACTCAGGACATACAATTAGTTTTTCCCCAAGGCTAAATTTCCTTGAGGCACACACTGGATGACTCCATCCTTCCTCATTATCCACCACGTATATCCTGGCCCTTGAGCAAAGACAATCCCACGAATGGGTTTGTCTTGGCCTGAGGCAGGGGTAACCCAAACAGCTTTCCCTTGCATTCCCCTCAAATGGATTGCTGGAACTTTATCTCCATCAACAATGTGAAGGGATTCTGCTTGTGCGGGGCCAGCTCGATTGACAGAACCCCTGGTGTTAACTAGCCAGGCAGCCTTGGCTAAGTTCTTGTCCCAGTTTTTATAAGTCCCCTCACCTAGTGACTTTAGAGTTGTCTTCAACAGTCCGTTATATCTCTCAACCTTCCCAGCAGCTGGTGCATGATAAGGAATGTGGTACACCCATTTGATACCATGTTCCCTCGCCCAAGTGGTGACTAATTCATTTTTGAAATGAGTCCCGTTGTCCGACTCAATACGTTCTGGGGTCCCGTGTCTCCACAGGACTTGCTTTTCAAGGCCCAGAATGGTATTCCGGGCCGTTGCGTGGGGCACTGAAAAAGTCTCTAACCATCCTGTTGCTGCTTCCACCATGGTAAGTACATAGCACTTACCTTGGCGGGGTCTGTGGCAGTTTGATATAATCAACCTGCCATGCCTCTCCATACTTATACTTATCCCATTGTCCACCATACCACAGGGGCTTCAGTCTTTTCACCTGCTTAATAGCGGCACAAGTCTCACAATCATGGATAACTTCAGAAATGATATCCATGGTTAAATCCACCCCTCGGTCTCGTGCCCCTCTGTGGGTGGCATCTCGGCCCTGATGACCGGAAGCATCATGGGCCCATCGAGCTAGAAACAACTCTCCTTTCTGCTGCCAGTCTAGGTCTACTTGTGACACTCCTATCTGTGCAGCTCGGTCCACTTCTCTGTTGTTATTGTGTTCTTCATTAGCTCGCTTCTTGGACACCTGGGCATCTACATGGTGGACTCTCACATTCAGACCCTTCGCTCTGGCAGCGATGTCCTGCCACAAGTCAGCAGCCCAGATGGGTTTTCCTCCACGCCTCCAGTTCATCTTCTTCCATCGGTCTAACCATCCCCATAGGGCATTGGCTATCATCCACGAGTCTGGGTAGAGGTAGAGTCTCGGCCAACCTTCTCGTTCGGCAATGTCCAGGGCCAATTGGACAGCTTTGAGCTCTGCAAATTGACTGGACTCGCCTTGACCTTCTACAGATTCTGCCACTCGTCGGGTGGGATTCCAAACGGCTGCTTTCCACTTCCGGTGGCAAACGGCCTTAAAATCAAGTACCCAAAATTCATGGCCTGTTCTTTTTCTAAGAAAAGAAGGCTTGGTGAACTCTCCAGACCAGGGAATTGGAAGATCTCCCCAAAACTCCTTTGGTACACGCTGCAGGGCCAACGATTCCTCTGCTCTGCCCTGTCGGCGCTGCTTTGTCTCATCTGGGTCCCCAGAAACCGTCAGCGAAAGCTGGGGAATAAAATCTCTGAGCAGTTGGTTGGGTTTCAGAGGTGACCCTACTTCATTCAGCGCTGAAGGGACACAGGAATTGCTCTCTAACACATGTACATCAGTTCTCAAAACTTTTAACTATTTTTACATTTTAGCAAACAAAGGAATTCCTGTCCATTGGTTTACCAGTTCTCTGCAGGAATTCTTCTTCTCTCTTCTATTGGTTATTGATTTCTCACTTTGCATGATGCTTAGTCCACAGTTTCTATCCTTTTCTTGTCTTTTCCCTGGATAGGGAGAGCCTCAGTAACTGTCTGTGTTAGTTTTGTCTTTGTCTCTGGTTTCTATAAGGGTCTTTGTAGTTTAGAAATTCTGCCTTCTTGGTGTCCAGGTCTCAAAAATAGATTTCTCTGCCAGGTCTCTGACCACTGAAATATGGCAGACCTTAAACTTTTACTTTGTTTTTCAAACAAATGGCCATGGCCTAGAACTTGTCCATCATCCATTGTCTCTTGCCCCCATTCAATCTCCTACCAGCAGTTTCTTCCCACTGCTGGGTGGGCTCCTTTGTCAAGCACTAGAACTTGTTGGGTAACAGGCCCAGTCCTGTTGCACATTTTTCGTGGGGATCTGCAGGAGGGCATTGAGTCTTCCAGGAGCAAATTGGCAGAGGACCCCAAGCTGGCTTGCAGTGTGGGTGTGCTGGAGGGTAGGAAGGCTGTGCAGAGGGACCTGGACAGGCTGGACCTCTGGGCCGAGCCCGTGGGCATGAGGTTCAAGAGTGCCTTTGGTGCCTTTGGGGCCTCTGGCCACAAGAACCCCCTGCAGCTCCAGGCCGGGGGCAGAGGAGCTGCAAAGGGTCCCCGTGGGAGAGGCCCTGGGGGTGCTGGTGGACAGAGGCTGAACCTGAGCCAGCGGGTGCCCGGGTGGGCAAGAAGGCCAAGGGCAGGCTGGCCTGGATCAGAAAGAGTGTGGCAGCAGGAGCAGGGCAGGGATTCTTCTGCTGGACTGGGCACTGGTGAGGCCACCCCTGGAGTGCTGTGTCCAGCTCTGGGCCCCTCAATTCAGGGAGAACCTTGAGGGGCTGCAGTGGGTGGAGAGCAGGGCAATGGAGCTGGGCAAGGGTCTGCAGTGCATGGCCTGTGAGGAGCAGCTGAGGGAGCTGGGCTTCTCCAACCTGGAGAAGAGGAGGCTCGGGGCTGACCTTCTCCCTGTCCACAACTTCCTGACAGGAGGCTGGAGCCAGGTGGGGGTCAGCCCCTTCTCCGAGGCAACAGGCGACAGGACAAGAGGACACGAGGACCTGCCTGTCAGGGGCTGTTTGTCAGGGACAGGAGCAGGACTTTTTGGAGAGAAACAGGGATTAGGTATTGAAATGGGCTGCCCAGGGAGGTGGTGGAGTCACCGTCCCTGGAGGTGTTTAAGCAAAGACTGGCCATGGCACTGAGTGCCGTGGTCTGCTTGACGTGCTGGGGATGGGGCGTAGGCTGGACGCCGGTTGATCTCCCAAGTCTCTGCCAACCTCAGGGACTCTGGGCTTCTGTGCCAGCCCAGCCTTTGGGGACAGCGTGCTGGTGGCTCCGAGGCTCCGTCCTTGCCTTGCCTTGCCCATCTCCTGGCTGCCAGGCAAGGGCCTTGTGACATCAGAGCCTCTGTGGAACAGCGCGGGGGCTGAAAAGTGTCAGTGCTGTGTCCCCGTGCCCAGAGCCTGGGCAGAAGTCGGCTGGCAGGGACGGGCAGAGACTGTGCAGAGGTGTCAGCTCGTCCCGCAGCAGCACGATGCCCAGCCAGGGCATCTCCTGGTTCCTCAGGCTCTCGGTGCTCCTGCTCTTGCCTGGCCCACTGGAGCCTTGCAGCCGTGCCACAGGTGCCATTGCTGAGAACCGGGGTTTGCCTTGGATGGCCCCTTGCCAGAAAAGGCAGGAGAGGCTGGAGAGAGGGGAAGGAGGGGGGTCAGGCCGCTGGGATGGTGCCGGCGGGCCGTGAGCCCAAAGCCAGCAAGGCCTTGGGCCCACCCGGTGTCAGGGGAGGACTGAGAGCCCCCAGGGAGGAGGAAAGCTGGGCAGGCCCCAAGGCTCCTGGGCCTCTTCCTTGGCAGCCCTTTGGCCAAGGCCCCCAGGCAGAGGTGGGGCTCAGCCCCTGCCCAGCAATGGGGCACAGGCTGAGCCCCAGGGACACCAGACCCAGGCGGCCTGAGCTCTTCTTCCTGCAGCGTCTGCCTGGGGCAGCCCAGCCAGGCCTGAGTCTCTGCAGGAGAGGCCAAGCCCAGCCAGAGAGGGCTCAGCCCTCTGAGGCTGCACTCACTGCAAAGGGAACAAAACATTGGCCCAGAGGACATCCTGCCCCCAAATGGAGAACTGCAAAGGTCAAGAATAAAAAAGTCACCCCCCTCCATTAGTCAAGAAATGTTCAGACCTCTTTCCTAAAAGCATCCAGGACTCGGGTCACCCAGTTTTCTCTCTGACAAGGCTTTGCAGGGGCTGCTTGGGAAAGGGAAGCCCTGGGGCCCCAGTGCAGATGGTGGGGCTGCACTCTGGGGGGGTCGGCCTTTGGCTCTTGGCTTCCAGGGGCCCCCAGGAGTCAGTGAGCCGGGCTGGGGACGAGGGGCAGGACTGGCTGGGATTGCCTCTGGGGCCTGGCCCAGAAAATGGAAGTGTCCCCATGGGGGCAGCTGGAAAGGGCCCAGGAAGGAAATGCTGCCCCAGCGCAGGCTGTGGCAGTGGGGAGTGTGCAGGGGGAGGAGGCTGGGCCAGAGCAGGGCTGGGCAAGAAGGGCCAAGCCGCGGGTGGGTTCTCCCCCGGCCCCCAGGGCCCAGCCCCTGATGGGAGGGCCTTGGGCAGGGCCTGGGGCGACTGCAGGAACCTCCGAGGCAGCCCAAGGGCCGTGCTTTTGGCAGCTGGGTTGACAGGCCCAGCTCTCTGCAAGAGAAGTTGAGGGCTCTGAGCCAGAGAGGGGCTGAGAGCCGGGTCCAGGCTTGGGAATGGCCGGGAGGGGAAAGGGATGTCTAAGAACAAGTCCCTCAGGAGAGGGAAGCAGAGAGGCTGTGTTTTGACCCCAGCACAAGGGTCTGCAGGGCAGAGCAGAGAATATCCCCCACGTGAGATTGTTGTGCATCCCTCCTTGCAGTTCTGACAGGCACTTCTCTTCAAAGGTCGTTCTGTGAGCATCTTCTTGTTTTTTCCAGGTGGGATGCAAACGGTGGGGTGGGCCTTTGACACCAAAGGGGAGATGATCAAGGTGAGCATATTCTGGTGGGCTGTATCCTTGGTGAATCTAAGCACATCCCTTGGCATTTGGTTTTTTTTTCTGGGAGGTTCACAACCTGAGAAGCATCAGCAGAGTGGGAAGGAGGTCCCTGCAGTCAGAGGTCAGTGTAAAGGAAGCTGAGAGGGGAGCTTTGGTGAGAATGTTGCCCTCTGAGGGCGTCCGTCAGTTGTGCCTTTGCCTCTGTGATGCTGAAAAACCCAGTCCGAAGAACTGCTCAGAGACTTTGGATCTTTGAGCAGCAAAGGGATTTATTGCCGATGTCGGCAGCGAGCGTGGTTCGAACCATAGAGAACTTGGTCGAGAGTTTCACACAATATCGGGGTTGTATACAATTTTCATATGTGATTAAATATGATAAATCATATTCATCTGATCACAACATCTATCTGTGCATATTAATAATGGGCAAAGCTCGGGTGGAGCTCAGGCAGAGCTTCTCTTGGCCCTCAGTTCTGGGAGGGGTTTAGGTGAGTCTGGGGTCTCTGCTCCTCTCCATCAGTCCCCAGTGTCCCCATCCTGGTCCCTCATGTTCCCACTCCATTCCTGGTGTTCCCATTCCTGGTGTTCCTATTCCCAGTGTTCCCATCCCATTCCTGATGTCCCCATTCCCAGTCCCTGGTGTCTCCAACCTGCTGCCGATGTCCCCGTTCCCTTTCCTGGTGTTGCCATCCCAGTTCCTGCTCTCCCCAGGCTGTTCCCAGTGTCCCCAGCGTGGTCCTCCAGGTCCCCATTCCCATTCCTGGTGTCCCCATTCCCATTCCTGGTGTCCCCATTCCCATTCTTTGAGTTCCCAACCCAATTCTGTTTTCCCCATTCCCATTCCTGGTGTCACCATTCCTGATGTTCCCATCCCAGCTCTGTTTTCCGCATTCCCATTTCCGTGTGTCCCCACTCCCAGTTCCTGCTGTCCCCAACCTGCTCCCAATGTCTCCATTGCTATTTCTGGCATCTCCATCCCATTCCTGATGACCCCAGCCTGTTCCAGCGTCCCCAACCTTCTCTTGGTCATCCCATCCTGCTCCTGGTGTCCCCATCCCTTTCCCCATAGTCTCCTGGTGTTCACATTTCCATTCCTGATGTCTACAACCTACTCCCAGTGTCCCCATCCCTGTCCCCAATGTCCCCATCCCAGTCCCAATGTCCCCATTCCAAATCCTGGTGGCCCCAGCCTGTCCCCAGTGTCCCCATCCCTGTCCTCAATGTCTCCATTCCCATTCCTGGTTCCCACAGAGGAACTGCCAGATGCCGGAGGAGGGAGCCAGGATTTCTTGCCCAAAGCAGGAGATTTTCACACCCAAATTAAAGCCTCAAGAATAATTGTGGTCCTGGGTTTCACACAGGAAAGAGTAGGAAGTTGATCCATGGGGAGAGCCGCAGGAGGGCCGGGTTGGGTGAAAGCAGCGGGATGAGCTCTGCCAGCAGCTCCTGCCTTTCTGCAGGGAGAGGGAAGGGGTGGATCCAGCTCCGGGATGGCTCAGACCATGATTCCTGCTGGGATGAGAGTGGGGAAAGGAGTCACCATGTCCCTGTTCCCATCCCAGGGGATGGAGCTGGCTGTGGAGGCCAGGGAGAGTAGGAACTGCTGCGGATTCCCACCTGATCCTGCTCTGTCCATCCCACCCCAATCCCACTCCATCCATCCCACGCCAATCCCACTCCAGAATCCAGCCCTGATCCCAGTCCACAATTCCACCTGATCCCACTCTGGAATCCTGCCCTGAGCTGCAATCCCCTTCCAATCCCGCTCCAGCCATTAGGCCCCCATTCCCCTCTGGAATCCCGGCATCCATCCTGGGATCCCTGCACAGAGGATCTGGATCCACACACGCTGCTGGGACTCACTGGTGGGCACGGGGTCGTATCCATTCCCCTCCCTCTTCCCTATGGAAAGAAAGTGGGATCAGCACCCGTGGCACAGGATCCCCGGAATGCTGCCGGGCGGATCCGTGCCCCTTGCCGACCCCCATCCCGGGAGTTACCGGATCGGAGCTTCCAGACACCGACTGCCACGAGGCCGATGATGATGATGATGGCAGCGATGACGGACACAGTGTCCTAGTTAGAACAGCTGGGACCGATTCCTCACTGGATGGGTGTAGCCCAAAAGTGTGTATTCTATGGCCTTCCATGCCATTTTCCCAGGAACTGTTGTCCGGGGATAGGCGGGGGGGCCTGCGAGGTGTGTTGGGTACTCCAGTCCCCATATCCTTTTATGGAATTCCCTGCTCTGAGAATCCTCATATCCTTTTATGGAATTCCCCGCTCTGAGGGAAGAACTAAGCATCCTTTTATGGAATTCCCCGCTCTGAGGGAATCACTGACCATTCCTGCCTGAACTGGAGAATATATAAACCTGGAGTTTCAGAACCTTTCCACCACTCGTGGGATCCAGAGGAAGGCTGCAGCTCACCACTCTCAACTAGACTGAGACCACCACCCTCAACTGGACTGCAATCACCACTTCTGACCAGACTGCAACAGCTCTCCCACCAGCAGGTTTTTTCCCCTCTCCCTTTACTTTGGACTCGGGGGGGGCCCAAGGAAAACCACTTTGTTCATGCCCCAGGGTGCTGGGTTATACATTTGGGTTTTGTGGATTAAAACCAATTGCTTGTCTGTATAATCAGACTTATTGGGCAAGGGGGGCCCAAGGGGGGCCCAAGGGGGCTGGTCCAGGGGGGGAAGGGCTGCAGGGGGCGGATCCCGGAGGAGGAAACCCGCCAAAAGCGGCGGCCCAGCCGAGGGAGGAGCCGAGCGGGAGCACAAAGAAGAGCAGCCAAAAGGTCCTGGCGGTGGCTGGGCAATGGCGGGGGGGGCGAGAGCGGTTTGGGGGCCCCCGTGAGAGCCGGGGGGGAACCCCGGTAGCCGCGGAGTGGGGAGAGCGGAGAGGGGCGATCCCGGAGCTGGGGGACCCCCGGAATGCTGGAGGGGGGGGAGCAGAGAGGGAGCGCCGGGCCCCTTAAGCGGGGGTCCCG
>NW_021938693.1:0-11387 GCF_001715985.3 Manacus vitellinus | reverse complement strand
TCAGCACGTGGCGCAGTTATGAATTTTTTTAAAATGTAGTTCCTCTTTTACGTCAGCAGGTGGCGCAGTTATGAATTTTTTTAAATGCAGTTCCTGTTTTCCGTCAGCAGGTGGCGCAGTTATGAAATTTTTTTTAAATGCAGTTCCTGTTTTCCGTCAGCAGGTGGCGCAGTTATGAATTTTTTTTTAAATGCAGTTCCTGTTTTCTGTCGGCAGGTGGCAGCATTTCATGTGAAATATATGTGCAACTCCTTTTCTATGTCACCAGGTGGCAGTGTTGCTATGCGATTTTTGACTTATTAGATTTTCTTTGTTTTATAACTGTACTTATTGCTGCAGGTTTTTTGGAAAATTAGATAATTGGCTTGTAACTGCTGAGTGGCTTGAAAATTTACTTGTGTAATTCAGTGAAAATTAAAATCAGGAGAAGAGCCTAAGAGAAATAAAATCAGGAGAAGAGTCTAAGAGAAACAAAATCAGGAGAAGAGCCTAAGAAAATTAAAATCAGGAGAAGAGCCTAAAAAAATTAAAATCAGGAGAAGAGCCTAAAAAAATTGAAATCAGGAGAAGAGCCTAAGAAAACAAAAATCAGGAGAAGAGCCTAAAAGAATTAAAATCAGGAAAGGAGCCTAAAAAAATTAAAATCAGAAGAGTCTAAGAGAAATAAAATCAGGAGAAGAGCCTAAGAAAATTAAAATCAGGAGAAGAGCCTAAGAGAAATAAAATCAGGAAAAGAACCTAAGAAAATTAAAATCAGGAGAAGAGTCTAAGAGAAATAAAATCAGGAAAAGAGCCTAAGAAAATTAAAATCAGGACAAGAGCCTAAAAAAATTAAAATCAAGAGAAGAGCCTAAGAGAAATAAAGTCAGGAGAAGAGCCTAAGAAAATTAAAATCAGGAGAAGAGCCTAAGAGAAATAAAAGCAGGAGAAGAGTCTAAGAAAATTAAAATCAGGAGAAGGGCTTAAAAGTATTAAAATCAAGAAAGGAGCCAAAAAAAAATTAAAATCAGGAGAAGAGCCTAAAAGAATTAAAAACAGGAGAAGAGCCTAAAAAAATTAAAAACAGGAGAAGAGCCTAAGAAAATTAAAAACAGGAGAAGAGCCTAAAAAAATTAAAATCAGGAGTAGGGCTTAAGAGTATTAAAATCAGGAAAAGAGCCAAAAAAAAATTAAAATCAGGAGAAGAGCCTAAAAGAATTAAAATCAGGAGAAGAGTCTAAAAAAATTAAAATCAGGAGAAGAGCCTAAGAGAAATAAAAGCAGGAGAAGAGCCTAAGAAAATTAAAATCAGGAGAAGGGCTTAAGAGTATTAAAATCAGGAAAGGAGCCTAAAAAAAATTAAAATCAGGACAAGAGCCTAAAAGAATTAAAAACAGGAGAAGAGCCTAAAAAAATTAAAATCAGGAGAAGGGTTTAAGAGTATTAAAATCAGGAAAAGAGCCTAAAAAAATTAAAATCAGGAGAAGGATTTAAGAGTATTAAAATCAGGAAAAGAGCCTAAAAAAAATTAAAATCAGGAGAAGAGCCTAAAAGAATTAAAATCAGGAGAAGAGCCTAAGAAAATTAAAAACAGGAGAAGAGCCTAAAAAAATTAAAATCAGGAGAAGAGCCTAAAAAAATAAAATCAGGAAAAGAAATCAGGAGAAGAGTCTAAGAAAATTAAAATCAGGAGAAGAGTCTAAGAGAAATAAAATCAGGAAAAGAGCCTAAAAAAATTAAAAGCAGGAAAAGAGCCTAAGAGAAATAAAGTCAGGAAAAGAGCCTAAAAAAATTAAAATCAGGAGAAGAGCCTAAAAAAATTAAAAGCAGGAGAAGAGCCTAAAAAAATTAAAATCAGGAAAAGAGCCTAAAAAAATTAAAATCAGGAAAAGAGCCTAAAAAAATTAAAATCAGGAGAAGAGCCTAAGAGAAATAAAATCAGGAAAAGAGCCTAAAGAAATTAAAATCAGGAGAAGAGCCTAAGAAAATTAAAATCAGGAGAAGAGCCTAAGAAAATTAAAATCAGGAAAGAAGCCTAAAAAAAATTAAAATCAGGAGAAGACCCTAAGGGAAATAAAATCAGGAGAAGAGCCTAAAAAAATTAAAAGCAGGAAAAGAGCCTAAAAAAATTAAAATCAGGAAAAGAACCTAAAAAATTAAAATCAGGAGAAGAGGATTAAGAGTATTAAAATCAGGAAAAGAGCCTAAAAAAAATTAAAATCAGGAGAAGAGCCTAAAAGAATTAAAATCAGGAGAAGAGCCTAAGAAAATTAAAAACAGGAGAAGAGCCTAAAAAAATTAAAATCAGGAGAAGAGCCTAAAAAAACTAAAATCAGGACAAGAGCCTAAAAAATTTAAAATCAGGAGAAGAGTCTAAGAAAATTAAAATCAGGAGAAGAGTCTAAAAAATAAAATCAGGAAAGGAGCCTAAAAAAATTAAAATCAGGAGAAGAGCCTAAGAGAAATAAAATCAGGAAAAGAGCCTAAAAAAATTAAAATCAGGAGAAGAGCCTAAAAAAATTAAAAGCAGGAAAAGAGCCTAAAAAATTAAAATCAGGAGAAGAGCCTAAAAAAATTAAAATCAGGAGAAGAGCCTAAAAAAATTAAAATCAGGAGAAGAGCCTAAGAGAAATAAAATCAGGAAAAAGAGAAATAAAATCAGAGAATCAAAAGAGCCTAAGAAAATTAAAATCAGAAGAGCCTAAGAGAAATAAAACCAGGAGAGGAGTCTAAAAAAATGAAAAACGGGAGAAGAACCTAAGAATAATAAAATCAGAAGAGCCTAAGAGAATTAAAAACAGGAAAAGAGCCTAAGAGAAATAAAATCAGAAGAGCCTAAGAGAATGAAAAACAGGAGAAGAGCGTAAGAGAAAAAAAACCAGGAGAAGAACGTAAAAAAGTTAAAAGCAGGAGAGGAGTCTAAAAATTAAAATCAGGAGAAGACCCTAAGGAAAATAAAATCAGGAGAAGACCCTAAGAAATAAAATCAGGAGAATAGTCTAAGAGAATTAAAATCAGGAGATGAGCCAACAAAAATTACAAACAGGAAAAGAGCCTAAAAAAATAAAAATCAGGAGAACAGCCTAAAAAAACTAAAAACAGGAGAAGACCCTAAGAGAAATAAATACAGGAGAGGAGACTGAAAAAATAAAAATCAGGAGAGGAGCCTAAAAAAATTAAAATCAGGCGAGGAGCCTAAAAAAATTAAAAACAGGAGAAGAGCCTAAGGGAAATAAAAGCAGGAAAAGAGCCTAAGAAAATTAAATTCAGGAGAAGAGCCTAAAAAAATTAAAATCAGGAGAAGAGTCTAAAAGAAATAAAATCAGGAGAAGAGCCTAAAAAAATTAAAAGCAGGAAAAGAGTCTAAAAAAATTAAAAGCAGGAAAAGAGCCTAAAAAAATTAAAATCAGGGGAAGAGTCTAAAAAAATTAAAATCAGGAGAAGAGCCTAAGAAAATTAAAATCAGGAGAAGAGCCTAAGAGAAATAAAAGCAGGAAAAGAGCCTAAGAAAATTAAAATCAGGAGAAGAGCTAAGAGAAATAAAATCAGGAAAAGAGCCTAAAAAAAATTAAAATCAGGAGAAGAGCCTAAGGGAAAAAAAAATTAAAAACAGGAGAAGAGCCTAAGAAAATTAAAAACAGGAGAAGAGCCTAAAAAAATTAAAATCAGGAGAAGAGCTTAAAAGTATTAAAATCAGGAAAGGAGCCTAAAAAAATTAAAATCAGGAGAAGAGCCTAAAAGAATTAAAATCAGGAGAAGAGCCTAAAAAAATTAAAATCAGGAGAAGAGCCTAAAAAAATTAAAATCAGGACAAGAGTCTAAAAAATTTAAAATCAGGACAAGAGCCTAAGAAAATTAAAATCAGGAGAAGGGCTTAAGCGTATTAAAATCAGGAAAAGAGCCTAAGAAAAAATTAAAATCAGGAGAAGAGTCTAAGAGCAATGAAATCAGGAAAAGAGCATAAAAAAATTAAAATCAGGAGAAGAGCCCAAAAAAATTAAAATCAGGACAAGAGCCTAAAAAAATTAAAATCAGGAGAAGAGTCTAAGAGAAATAAAGTCAGGAAAACAGCCTAAAAAAATTAAAATCAGGAGAAGACCCTAAGGGAAATAAAATCAGGAGAAGAGCCTAAAAAAATTAAGAGCCTAAGAAAATTAAAATCAGGAGAAGAGCCCAACAAAATTAAAATCAGGACAAGAACCTAAGAAAATTAAAATCAGGAGAAGAGTCTAATAGAAATAAAATCAGGAAAAGAGCCTAAAAATTAAAATCAGGAGAAGAGTCTAAAAAAATTAAAATCAGGAGAAGAGCCTAAGAGAAATAAAATCAGGAAAAGAACCTAAGAAAATTAAAATCAGGACAAGAGCCTAAAAAAATTAAAATCAGGAGAAGAGCCTAAGAGAAATAAAATCAGCAGAAGAGCCTAAAAACATTAAAAGCAGGAGAAGAGCCTAAAAAAATTAAAATCAGGAAAAGAGCCTAAAAAAATTAAAATCAGGGGAAGAGTCTAAAAAAATTAAAATCAAGAGAAGAGCCTAAGAAAATTAAAATCAGGAGAAAAGCCTAAGAAAATTAAAATCAAGAGAAGGGCTTAAGAGTATTAAAATCAGGAAAGGAGCCTAAAAAAATTAAAATCAGGAGAAGAGTCTAAAAGAATTAAAAACAGGAGAAGAGCCTAAAAAAATTAAAAACAGGAGAAGAGCCTAAGAAAATTAAAAACAGGAGAAGAGCCTAAAAAAATTAAAATCAGGAGAAGAGCCTAAAAAAATTAAAATCAGGAGAAGAGCCTAAGAGAAATAAAATCAGGAAAAGAGCCTAAGAAAATTAAAATCAGGAGAAGAGCCCAACAGAATTAAAATCAGGACAAGAGCCTAAGAAAATTAAAATTAGGAGAAGAGTCTAATAGAAATAAAATCAGGAAAAGAGCCTAAGAAAATTAAAATCAGGAGAAGAGCCTAAAAAAATTAAAATCAGGACAAGAGCCTAAGAGAAATAAAAGCAGGAGAAGAGCCTAAGAACATTAAAATCAGAGCCTAAAAAAATTAAAATCAAGAGAAGAGCCTAAGAGAAATAAAGTCAGGAAAACAGCCTAAAAAAATTAAAATCAGGAGAAGACTAAAATCAGGAAAGAGTCTAAAAAAATTAAAATCAGGAGAAGAGCCTAAAAAAATTAAAATCAGGAGAAGAGCCTAAGAAAATTAAAATCAGGAGAAGAGCCTAAAAAAATTAAAATCAGGAGAAGAGCCTAAAAAAATTAAAATCAGGAAAAGAGCCTAAAAAAATTAAAAACAGGAGAAGAGCCTAAAAAATTAAAATCAGGAGAAGAGCCTAAGAGAAATAAAGTCAGGAGAAGAGCCTAAAAAAATTAAAATCAGGAAAAGAGCCTAAAAAAATTAAAATCAGGAGAAGACCCTAAAAAATTAAAATCAGGAGAAGAGCCTAAAAAAATTAAAAGCAGGAAAAGAGCCTAAAAAAATTAAAATCAGGAAAAGAGCCTAAAAAAATTAAAATCAGGAGAAGAGTCTAAAAAATTAAAATCAGGAGAAGAGCCTAAGAGAAATAAAAGCAGAAGAGCCTAAAAAAATTAAAATCAGGAGAAGAGCCTAAAAAATTTAAAATCAGGACAAGAGCCTAAGAAAATTAAAATCAGGAGAAGAGTCTAAAAACAGGAGAAGAGCCTAAGAGTAATTAAAATCAGGAGAAGAGCCTAAGAAAATTAAAAACAGGAGAAAACCCTAAGAGAAATAAAATCAGGAGAGCAGTCTAAAATAATTAAAATCAGGAGAGAAGCCTAAAAAAAATTAAAATCAGGAGAGGAGCCTAAAAAATTAAAAAAAGGAGAAGAGCCTAAGAAAATTAAAATCAGGAGAAGAGCCTAAGAGAATTAAAATCAGGAGAAGAGCCTAAAAAAATTAAAATCAGGAGAAGAGCCTAAGAGAAATAAAATCAGGAGAAGAGCCTAAAAAAATTAAAATTAGAAAAGCCTAAGAGAAATAAAATCAGAAGAGCCTAAGAGAATAAAAACAGGAGAAGAGCCTAGAAAATAAAACAGAAGAACTAAAAAAGTTAAAAGCAGGAGAGGGTCTAAAAAAATTAAAAACAGGAGAAGAGCCTAAGAGAAATAAAATCAGGAGAAGAGCCAAAAAGAATTAAAATCAGGAGAAGAGCCTAGGAAAATTATAATCAGGAGAAGAGACTAAGAGAAATAAAAAGAGGGAGAAGCGAGTAAGAGAATTAAAAGCAAGAGAAGAGATTAAGAGCATTAAAATCAGGAGAAGAGCCTAAGAGAATTAAAATCAGGAGAAGAGACTACAAGAATTAATAGCAGGAGAAGAGCCTAAGAGAAATAAAAGCAGAAGATGAGACTAAGAGAATTAAAATCAGGAAAAGAGACTAAGAGAAATAAAAGCAAGACAAAATTAGAGGGCATTTCTAAAGCTGCAGTGCATCCCCGCTTCTCATGCTGCCTCCCCGACTCGCCTCCAATGCCCGGATGCTCCCAGGAGTTACCCGGATGGCACCTGCCATCACTAAAGCTCAGTGCCTCATTGCTCATCCTTTTAAATCTCGGAGATTGCACACGAGGACAGCCCAAGATGACCAATCTGGGTCAGTCGCCCCATCGTGAGGTGGTTCCTGCAGTCATGGGGTTTCTCCAACTCAACTACAAGGAAAAAAATCATAAGTGATATGTGAGTTGTGTGGCACGGGGCTCCAACCCCAGTGATCCCCCTACTCACCAGCACCCAGGCCCTGACCGGAGTCCGACACTGTGGCTGTCACCTTCCGGGATACCTGAGTGAGACAGAAAATGAGAAGGCATCTCTAAAGCTGCAGTGGATCCCCACTCCTCCTGCTGCCTCCCCAACTCACCTCCAAGGCTCCTCTCTCTTCAGCTGCTCCCAAGACCGCCCCTGCAAATGAAATGGGCAAATGCTCAAACACTCAGCTCTCAAACATTTAGGGACTGCTCACAACGAAAGACAAAAACCTCTAAACCCTAGACACTGGTTCCTACTCTACCTAGCCGGGACTCTAGACACCCAAGCAGGGCATCACAAGACCATCCTGCTCACAGACTGGACAGCCATCGGCTCCACTGTCTAAGGGAACTGACATGTGGATGTAAGACTCTGAGCAGTATTCTATCTACCCATTGATCCACAGAGTAGGGCAGAGCAGGTCCAGGCTGACCCCAAGTGACACACCCCACACCTGTGACGACACACACCACGTGACACAATTAAGAGACGAAGGACACAAAACATGGACGAGACAAAGGACGGGACACAGACCGGAACTGCTCTGCCCTGCACACGGGAATCCAATGATAAAAAGTAAGCCCTTCCAAATAACCTCTCACAGGATACGCCTTGCACCGGACTAATTTCAAAAATCCCTCCAGGTGAGGCACACACTTGCACCGACTCCCAACCCCTCTCTGGGTCTTTGTCCTGCACTTATCTTTCTGAGAGTCAGGGATGCCAATCCAGCTTTGATGCAGAGGAGGGGCACCTGGGCTGGCTCAGAGGTTCCTGTCATCATGAGAGTACTCAGAGTCAACTGCCAGAAAGAAAACCAGACACCGTATCTGAGTAGTGTGGCACGAGGGCCCAGCTCCCATGATCCCTCTACTCACCGGTACCGAGGCAGGTCCTCGTGTCACTGACTCTGACCAGACTTGGACAATGTGCTGTCATCTTCTGGGATACCTGAGCGAGAGAGAGACAAAATTAGAAGGCATCTCTAAAGCTGCAGGGGATCCCCGCTCCTCCTGCTGCCTCCCCGACTCACCTCCAATGCTCAACTGCTCCTAAAGATTACCTGGATGGCACCTGCAATCAAAAAAGCTCTATGATTCGTTGCTGATCCTTTTAATACTCGGAGGTTACCTACAAGGACAGTTCCAGGGGACCAAACCGTGTCCATCTCCTCATTGTGAGTTGGCTTCAGCCCTGTCAGGCTGTGTACATCTCCTGCAAAAAAAACCCCAGAGGCAAATGTGAGCACTGAGATACTGCCCAAGAGTTTGCTGCCCCCATGGCAGTTTGTGTCTGACACCCCTTGACCGTGACCTCTTACAGGCAGGGTCCCCATCACGTTGGACTGCACGTCAGAAGTCGGTGCACTGCCTGGAAAACAAAAAAACAAGTATGTACACAGATTCACCACAAGCTAGTTTTGTCCTGCAGTCCCTGCTCACCTTCCTCACCGGGCTCACCTTCCCTCTAGTGCCTATCATCTGCTGGGCCGAGGGCTCTGCATCTTAAAAGAAAGAAAAAAAAAACAAAACTAAACCACCAAACCATCCAAATGATCAAGTAAACCTAGGCCCAAAAGTCATGTCTTGGCTCTGACCTCACACGACAACCCACCTTCTGACTCTGCTCCTCCAGCCTCTTCTGTTTATCTCTGCTTTACATCCAGTCCCTCTGACGCTGCATAGAAATGAGTTACCAAAGTCAGTCATATAGATGGAGGGACCTTAACTGCTGTGCAATTCTAATTTCTCCTTAGACAAGCCCTCTGGGGTCCAAAGACAACCTGCACAAACAAACACTGCCCTCACTTTAAGGCCCTGCCCTCAGTGCCTAAGCCTATCCACAGGGTAACTGGGAAGTCTCCTTCCTCCTCCACCTACCCCCAAGTCTACACTGCAGGGCAGAGCAGTTCCAGGCCCAACACAAACTCCAAGGACACATTTCCAGACAAGTGCTGTGGTGCAATGAGGAGAGAGAACTCTGAGAAAGGAACGACGCCAAAATGGATGTGCTGCCGCACGAGAAGATGGAGGATACAGCGAGACCGAATGGAGGAGACTCTGAGGAGCCTGAAAAAACACTCTAACAGAATGGCCTGGGACAAGAACTGCCTACAAAATTGCTAAGATGGATGGGAGACAATGCTACGTTCAGAATCTTCTTAGATTCTCACAAGTCCCAGGTGGGATGACAAGGGATGACTGCACAGCACAGCCACCGATACAACCTGTAAGGAGGCTGTAAAAGACACCTGACCTGACACTTCTCAGATGCGATTCCGATGCACGTCCAAGCTACTGAGTCAAAGAACGGATGGTATGGGCACTGGGCTGGGCAGTGCAGAGGTTCAAGACCCTAGGAATGATGCCTTGGCATCTCAGATAAGAACTTTGAGGGCAGAAAGCAAATATGTGGTGACTGTGAATAGTAAGACACAAAGCACAGACTGTACAAAGGACACGACACAGACCTGAACGGCTCTGCCCTGCACATCCTACTCCATGATGAAAAGTAAACTGCTCCTCCTATGTGTGCCAAGGGCCTGTTAGGGCAGACCCTTTCCCCTGTGCTCATTTGAAAATCCCTCCCTCCTAACCATAAAACTGGACCCAGCTCTCATCCCCTCTCCAGGTGCTAGTCCTCCACTTATCTTTCCCACAACTGGGGATGTGAATCCATCTTCGCTGCCAAGGAAGGACGCCCGGCTGGCTCAGAGGGTCCTGTGATCCCTGACTCGGTCGCTGTGAGAAAGAAAACAGAAACTGACACAAGAGTTCAGCAGCACGTGGGAGATAACCCTGCAACTGGCTACTCACCCTTCCCTGAGCTGAGAGGTTCTCGGGCCACTGGCTCCGACCCCAGTCAGAGGCTGCTGCCGTCACCGTGTGCCGTACCTAGGAGAGTGAGAAAAAAAGTTACGTGGTGTGTTTGAAAGTAAGGGAGACCCCAGCACCTCCTCACTACCTCCCCGACTCAACCTCAATGCTCCTCCTTTGCCAAAGGAGGCCAGAGAGCACCTGCAACTGGAAAAGGTCCAGCCTTAATTGATGACCCTCGTAGTACTAGGAGATTACTCACAAGGACAGCTGAAGACCATCAAACCTAACTGGCAAGTGGCTGCGGCCCTCTGAGGCTGCACACATTCTCTGCAAAGTAAAAAAGCCAAAGGCAAATGTACAGACTGAGATACTGCCTGAAAAGATGCCTTTCCTGGGGTAGCTCCTACCTACCTCTCCTCCACAGTGACCTCTTACCAGCAGGGGCCCTGAAGCACTGGACTGTCTGTTAGAAGGTGGCAGAACCCCTGGAAAACACAACAAACAAAGCATGTGCACAGATTCACCACAACACCTGTAAAAGACCATCTAGTTCTGTCCTGGAGTCAATGCTCACCTTGCTCACAGGTACTCACCTGGATCACCTCCCCTCCGGTGCCTAGAGCCTCCTGGGGCCAGGGCTCTGCAGCTGAAAACAAAGAAAAAACAAACCCAAACAACAAAATCCTTAACACAGTGAGTAAACGTGGAGCCAAAAGCCACGTCTTTGTGCTGATGTCAGGTGACCACCCACCTTCTTGCTCTGCTCCTCTGATCTCTGTTCTGTTCAACTCTGCTTTACACCCTGTCCCTCTGACACGGTAAAGAAACCCTAACCAAAGTCACCCAGATGGATGGGGAGAGCTAAAAGAGTCTCCCTTCTCTTTAGGCAAACCACCCAGGGTCACTGCCTGCAGCCAAAGACTGCAGCTATAATTGCACAGAATATCTGGGTGAACGAGAGGAAAGTGGCACATCTGAAAAGTCAGTGGATGCCTTCACAGGCATTTAGGGGGCTCCTGGACACTGCTTTCCACCCATACTACCTTCAAAACACCCCTGGCAAGCCCTAAGC
Source organism: Manacus vitellinus (assembly GCF_001715985.3). NCBI lineage: Eukaryota > Metazoa > Chordata > Aves > Passeriformes > Pipridae > Manacus > Manacus vitellinus. The sequence continues at coordinate 756 of NW_021938693.1, read as the reverse complement.
TGGCACCCGAGCCCTTCTTCCATCTCTGGGCTGTAACCTTCCACTGACTACTTGCAAACTTGGGTGTCTGTAGTCATCTTCAACACAGAGCAGCTTCATTTCAGCACTGGATAACACTTGCAAAAAAACACCAAGCTGCAGTTGAGATGATCAGGAGATCCCAAAAGATGCAAGGCTTCTAAGGAAAAGAAAAAAAGATAACACATTACAAAAGCACCTTCCCAACACAGCACACAAAATTATTACATTTAAAAAACCTGCATTTGAGTGTAACCCTCTTCACTGCCATATGCAGCTCTGCTTCTTTGGATGCCAAAGCCAATACGTCAATAAAGCAAGAACAGCTTGAGAAATCCCATTAAATGAAAGAAAGGGAGACCCCTCATCCCATTGAAACCCTACTACTGAATGACTTCCCTGAGCAAAGACTGGGGTTAATATACCCCTGGCCGTGCCCACCTCCCTTCCCGTGAGGCCCGGGGGAAAGGGAGCAGCCCAATCCCAGACGGTATAAAAGCTCTGGGAGCAGCAGCACCTGAGTGGCATCTCTGACTTAAAATCAGGATGGGTGAAGAGCATGGCGATGAAAAGGACTTTTAATGAGAGCAGGTATTGTAGTTGGTGTTGAGTTTAGAGTTGGTATGGGATTAGAACACGGACTGGGGTGGGGCGGGCTGAACCGGCGGGGCTGGAGTGGCTCGGGGGGGGCTGAAGAAACGCGGCGGGAGTTGGAGCGGCACGGGACTGGAGCGGCGG
>NW_021938692.1:0-1318 GCF_001715985.3 Manacus vitellinus | reverse complement strand
CTGGGGGGGGCTGGTGACCCCCCCCCCCCATAAAACACCCCCCAGGCAGGAGCTGCTGCTGCCTCAGGGCTTTATTTCCTACAGGAGGGGGGGCAGGGACAGGTCATGGCCGTGTTGACACGTGTCGGCCCATGGGACACGTGTGGGCTCACGAGGAGCGTGACGCGGCCCACGTTGACTTGTGTTGACTCACGTTGGCTTGTGTTGACTCACATTGGCCGAGGTTGACTCGTCTTGGCCTGCGTTGTCGTGTGTTGGCCCACGTTGGTGTCACTTGGCCCGCATTGGTGTCACTTGGCCCGCGTTGGTGTGACTTGGCCCACGTTGGTGTCACTTGGCCCACGTTGACTCACGTTGACTTGCATTGGCCCACGTTGGCTCGCTGTCCCCTCTGGCTCTGACCCTTGCCCGTGCGGCCGTGCCCTCACTTGCAGGTGCAGTAGTACCCGCGGATGGCGTTGTCCCAGTCTCCGAAGAGCCCCCGGTGCACCTCCTGCAGCCGCGGCACCGCGCCGGCGCTGAAGCGCCGCGTGTCACCCTCCTTGCCCCTGCGCGACCACACGTTGAGCTCGCAGCGGGTGCCCACCACGAGCGAGGAGGTGCGGCCGGACCACCTGTAGGGCATGTAGGGCACGTCGCTGCCCGGCTCCACCTCCAGCACGGCGCCGGCGCAGCACTGGTCGTAGTAGGGGCTGTCGTCGGTGTAGAGCAGGGCGCACAGGCGGGTGCCGTTGGCGGTGTGCACCTCGGAGGGGCTGGGGCACTGGGCCTCCACCCCCCCACCCAGCACGGCCACCAAGGCCACCAGTGTCACCAGCAGTGCCGACGCCATCGCTGAGGCCTCCCGAGCCCCGAGGGCCCCCTGGATATACCTGAGCCCCCAAGGCCACGGGGGTGGGCGGGGACACACCTGGGAGGGCACACAGGTGTGCGGGTTCCCCCCACCCCGGGAAGGGACACAGGTGTGTGGGTGTCCCCAGGGCCATGGCACACTGACCGTGGGAAGGGATACAGGTGTCCTGTGCCCTCTCTCCACCCCCTGGGACCCCCCAAAGTTTGCAGCCCACCCCCCCGGATGGGACCAGGACCTCCCAAAGTGTGCAGCTCCTTCCCCCGAGAAGGGACCCAAGTGTCTGGGACGCCCTCCCCGACCCCGGAGAGGGCCTCAGGTGTTGTCTCCATGGGGACCTCCCCCAACCCCGGGAAGGGACCCAGGTGAGCCCTTGTCGTGTCCACCCCGCCCAAGGCCGGGATGGGGCCCCCGTGCCCCGAGTGCGGTGGCCCCGCCCGTGTTTGCATATTCATGAGTCGACGCCAC
>NW_021938691.1:0-3418 GCF_001715985.3 Manacus vitellinus | reverse complement strand
TCAGGGGGCGCTGGGGGGTCAGGGGACCCTGCCCGGCCTCCCAGGATGTGTCAGATCCCACCAGGACCTGTCGTATCCCACCAGACCCCCTCAGATCACCAGGGATCCCCCTGAGAGCTCTCGGAATCCTGTGGCACCCCACACGCCCTGTGCGTTCCCGTGGGGTGCCACCTGACCCAGGGGATCCCATGAGATCCAAAAGACCCCACGAGATCCCATTTGTCCTATGAGATCCTATGAGATCCCATGTGCCCTATGTGTTTCCATGCGATCCCAGTGATCCTGCGTGTTCCCATGAGCTCCAGGGAGATCCCAGTGATCCTGCGTGTTCCCATGAGCTCCAGGGAGATCCCAGTGATCCCAGTGACCCCAGTGTTCCCATGAGCTCCAGGGAGATTCCAGTGATCCCAGTGATCCCAGTGACCCCAGTGATCCCGTTACCTCGTCTCAGGGCTCCATGTTGGTCCCGTCTGGGCGTCGCCGCGGGGCCTGTGGGGACAGGGGAGGGGCCAGTACGGACCAATACAGACCAGTACAGACCAGTACAGACCCAAATCTATCCACCAGTACAGACCAGTACAGCAGCACACAGCCCAGCATGGCCCAGTACAGCCCAGAACAGCCCAGTACGGCTCCACACACCCCAGTATGGCCCAGTCCAGACCGGTATCTGCTGCTCATACTCTGGAGCATCCATTACCCATCCATGGTCTAATGAGGCCCAGCACGGCCCAGTATGACCCAGTATGGCCCAGTACCTCCCAGCACAGCCCAGTATGGCCCAGTACAACCCAGTATAGCCCAATGAGAGCCTGTACAGACTGCACAGCCCAGCATGGACCAGTACAAACCAGTACAGCCCAGTAAAAGCCAGTACAGGCCATCACAGCCCAGTATGGCCAAGGATGGCCCAGTATGACCCAGTACGGCCCAGTATGACCCAGTATGGCCCAGTATGATCCAGCACAACCCAGTAACACTCAGCACGTCCCAGTGTGGCCCCGTAGAACCCGGCATGGCCCAGTATGGACGAGCAGAGGAGTTCATGGCCAAGTATGGACCAGTCCAGACCAGTATGGGGCAGCACAGCCCAGTCCAGACCCAGTCCAGACCAGTATGGTCCAGCACGACCCAGTAAGACTCAGCATATCCCAGTACAGGCCCAGTACATCCCAGTATAGTCCACTACATCCCAGTACAGCCCAACAGCCCAGTACAGCCCAGTACAGCCCAGTACAGCCCAGCACGGCCCAGTGTGGCCCAGTACACACTACCACAGACATGTCACAACCCAGTACAGACCAGTATGTACCAATACAGACCAAATACAGACCCAGGACAGCCCAGCCCAGTATGGCCCAGTACATTCCAGCATGGCTCAGTCCAGGCCACTACAGGGCAGCCTGGCCCAGTATGGCCCAGTACAGCCCAGTATGGCCCAGTACAGGCCACTGCATGACAGCACAGCCCAGTATGACCCAGTACATCCCAGTACAGGACAACACAGCCCAGTAAGGCCCAGTACAAGCCAATACAGCCCCAGCACCGCCCAGTCCAGCCCTGTCTGGCCCAGCACAGCCCAGTATGGCCCAGTCCAGCCCAGTCCAGCCCAGCATCACCCAGAGCCCCCCCTCCTGTGCCTCCCAATCCCTCCCCCCCCCCCCTGCGAACCCCCGGCGGGTAACCTGGGGCTCAGCCCCACGGACGTTCCCATCTACTGCTTCCGGGGGTCGGGCCCCTCGCCCTACCGGGGCCATGGGGGCACGGGAGCACGGGGCCCGGTGGCTCCGGGGAGCCCCCGGCCTGGCGGTAACGGGGGTGGAGGCGATGGGGCTGTCCGCTAAACCGAGGGGGGGGAAGAATCCGGGGTACGGGAAGGGGGACCGGCGAATGGGTCTGGGGGACCGGAATGGAGGATCCGGGATGGAGGATCGGAGCGGGGTATGGATCCCGGGAAGGGGCGGGAGGGACCAGGGATGGATCCGTGATGGATCCCGGGATGGATCCGGGTTGATCCGGGATGGATCGGAATGGATCCCGGATCTGCGGGGTGCCCGCTGTGGCGGTGCCGGAGGGGTCCGGGAAAGGCGGTTCCCAGTCCGGTGGGGGCCCCCGAGCAGACCGGACCCGCCGCCCCAAGGCCGCGCCGCCGCTGGACGCCGCAGAAGCGCCGGGCGGGGCGGGGAGGGAGGGGAGGGGAGGGACGGACACGGGGATGGACCCACGGACAGACACACGGACACGGATCCACGGACAGACCTACGGACAGACCCACGGACACACGGACACGGGGATGGACCCACGGACAGACACACGGACACGGGGACGGACCCACAGACAGACACACGGACAGACACACGGACACACAGACACCGGGATGGACCCACGGACAGACACACGGACACGGGGACGGATCCACGGACAGACCCACGGACAGACCCACGGACACACAGACACCGGGATGGACCCATGGACAGACACGAGCATGGACACACGGACACAGGGACACATAAACAGACCCATGAACCAACCCATGGAGCGACACACAGACCCACAGACAGACACACGGACACACAGACAGACACACAGACCCATGGACAGACACACGGACACACAGACAGGCGCAGAGACAGACCCACAGACAGACACACAGACACACGGACTGACTTGTGTACCAGTACATGGACTGACACACAGACACATGGACACATGGATGGACACACGGACAGACACACAGGCACGTGGACACGTGGATGGACACACGGACAGACACACAGGCACGTGGACACACGGACACAGGGACTGACCTGTGTACCGACTCGTGGGCTGACACACGGACACACGGACACACAGACACTGACAAACGGATGGACACATGGACACACAGACATGGACACACGGATGGACACACAGACACACGGACACAGACATATGGACAGACACACGGATGGACACACAGACACACGGACACACAGGCACGGACACACAGACACAGACACACAGATGCACAGATACACAGACACAGATGCACAGACATGAACACATAGATAGACACGGGTGGACACATAGACATGGACACACAGACCCACGGACACACAGACACAGACACACAGACGGACACACAGACACAGATGCACAGACACGAGCACACGGACAGACACATGGACACACGAATGGGCCAGGATCTGCCCTCCGTGCTCTGTCTGTCCCTCCATCTCCAGAGGGACACTGGGACACACTGGGGGAACTGGGGGGACACTGGAGGGGCACTGGGACATAATGGGGGACACTGGGGGGCCATGGGACACACCTGAGGGGCACTGGGACACACTCGGGACACACTGGAGGGACGCTGGGGGACAATGGGGGTCACTGGGACAAACTGGGAGGACACTGGGACACACTGGGGAGGTCCCCG
>NW_021938690.1:0-1674 GCF_001715985.3 Manacus vitellinus | reverse complement strand
CAGCCCCGGAGCCCCCTCCCACCGGCGATCCAGTCCACGGCGATGCCCTCCACGCGGCCGATGCCGTTGGTCACCACGTCCTCGCGCCACGTCTGGTCCCGCTTGGCCCGGCTGATGGTGCTCAGGCCCATGTCCACCCAGTAAATCGTGTCGTTCTCTGAGAGGGACGAGGAGGCGGGAGGGGGGTGTCAGACATCGCCCCTGGGTCACCCAGGAGTGGCACAGACCTGCACCCCAGGGCCCCGAAACCCTCCTTCACCCAGCGCTGCCCAGGGGGGATGTTCTGGGGCAGAGCTCTGCCAAAGTGGGGTCTGGAGCTGGATCCCTCAGGCTCCCCCTGTTCCCAGCCCTGCATCACCTGCGTGGAAGTCGATCCCCACAGCCAGGGAGGTTCCCGACACCGGCACGAGAGCATCGGACTTGTCGTTGGGGTCCAGGGGAATGCCCCGGATCCCCTCGTGGACCGAGTACAGGAGGAAGGAGCCAACACCTGTGACACAGGTGTGGGGACAGTCAGACATCCCATAACCCACAGGCTGTCCCTCCACCATGGAAAACTGTGACAGCTGCTCCGTGGAGGAGAATGAGCCTGGCAGGGTTCCGTGGGCCCATCCCAGACCTCCCTGGGGGCTGAAGCCCTGGCATAGCCCATTCCAGGGTCCTGCCCCACTCCAGGGCACAGGGGAGCACGAGCGAGGCCCCTTCTCACCACCCCCCACCCCCCTTTTGTGCTGGCAAAGGCTCTGTGGCGCATCTGGGTCAGGGCAGTGCTTGTTATTCAGCCCCTGCCCTGACCCAGATGGTGCAGAGCTCCGCCAGCCCCCTCCAAAAACACCCGGAACACTCTGCACACAAACAGCCTTTGAGAGGCCCTGGCAGTGCCCGGGGAGACGGCGGCAAACACGGCAGGGACGGGGGATCTGCCCAGCCCCGCTCCCGAACCCAAACCCGCTGCCCACAGGGAGGGTCCCACCTCTCCTTGGGGGGCTCCCGTCGTGCTGTCCCCCTCCCCTCCTCCAGGACGCACTCAGGGGGCAGCAGTGCCCTCCTGCTCATCAGGGACAGTCCCTGCAAGGGTCTTGCTGCCACCTGAGCCCACAGCCCCTCCGAGCCCCGCAGTGCCCCCCTGGTCCCCAGTGCCCCCCGCACAGGCACACTCACCCTCGCAGGACTGCTGCCCGCTCTTGAGGCTGTAGCCCGCCGTGCACATGCAGGAGCGGGAGCTCTCGGAGGTGGGCAGGCAGAGCTGAGAGCAGTCCCCGTTGTTTTGGCTGCAGGGGTTGGTCCCGGCTGCGGCAAAGAGAAGGGGGTGAGGGGCTGTGGGGAGACAGGGAGCACCCGCCAGGGCTGGGCCAGGCAGTGCCCACACGAGATGAGGGTGCCCCGTGCCGGCCAGCAAGGATGTGGCACGAGGGCAAAGGCTGGGTTTGGCACAGCTCTGAGGGATGGGGCCACCCGGCCACCACAGAGCAGCCAAGCACTGCCCGGCCCTGTGGGGTCTCTGCCCCAGGACCCCCCGCTCACCCTGCTGGATGCTCTCGTCGTACACCTTCATGTGCATCACCAGCGTGGTGCTGTTGCGCAGCACCGTCACCTCCGTCCCGTCCTTCTTGTTGCAGGTGCCCATCCTCTCGGAGGCCTGGTCAGCCCACCACAGCTTGTCCCCTGGCAGGA
>NW_021938689.1:0-1614 GCF_001715985.3 Manacus vitellinus | reverse complement strand
CCACAGAGTCACAGAGCCCAGACCTGCAGCCCTGCCTTCCCACCCAGCAGCCCCCCACGCCCCGAGGCTCCGCACCCCCGTTCTCCAGCAGCTTTCCCCTGTAGATCTTGTCCTCCACCACGTCGGTCCAGTACAGGGAGCTCTGGTTGAGGTGGAAGTCCAGGGCGATGGTGTTGCGCAGCCCGGGCACCAGGACACTGTAGTCCCCCCGGTGCAGGTCGATGCGACGGATCTCGTGGCGGTTGGAGAATATGATGAACGGCTTGAAGGGGTCTGGGGGGAGCAGGGACGGGTCAGAGGGGGCACGGACAGGGCAGGGGATCGTGTGCCTGGCCCCAGCCCCAGCTACGGGCACAGCGAGGGGTCTGCTGTCAGCAGGCAGGACCCAGCCACGCCCATCAGCGCAACCCTCAGCTCCGTGAGGACAAATCCCCACCCGAGGCAGCCGGGGGGCTGCTGCCAGCCCCTGCAGCCCCCCCCTCACACACCCAGGCTGCGGCAGCTCTCGCCGTCGGGCTCCAGCATCCAGCCCTCGTAGCAGGAGCACTTGACGTTGTACTTGTCCTGCTCGCACTTCTGGCTGCACTTGAGGTGCTTGGCACAGTAGCTCTGGATCTGGCAGGTCTTGTTGTCGGCGCCCAGCTCCATGCCCAGGGGGCAGGAGCACACGATGCCCTCGCCGGGGGCCACCGTGCAGTTGTGGCTGCAGCCGCCGTTGTTGAGGGAACACTGGTCTGGGGGGACAGGACGGGCTCTGGTCACCTCCTGGTCACCTCCCGGTCACCTCCCGGGACACGCCGCGTCCCCACCCCTTCCCCGCACTCACCGCAGAGCTCGCCCTCGTCGGAGCCGTCGCCGCAGTCGTCGGAGCCGTCGCAGAGCTTCTCGGGGGGCAGGCAGATGGAGGTGTTGTTGGCACAGGTGTGCGAGGGGGGTTTGCACACCAGAGACTCGCAGTTCTCCTCGTCAGAGTTGTCCTCGCAGTCGCTGTCCCCGTCGCAGACCCAGGCCTTGCTGATGCAGCGGGCTGAGGGGGAGGGCGCGGGGAGGGGGCAGAGCAGACCCAGAGGAGATGTCATTCCAGGCACTTGGGGTGCTCCAGAGCTGGTGTCCCTCCACCCCTTGTCCCCAACCCGCCAAGGCAAGTCCCAGCCCCTTCCCCAGGTCAGAGGGGGAGAAGGGATCCGAGGACGACGCCGTCCGTCGAGACCACGGTTTGTGGGTTGGTTTGTGGGTCGGCTGCTCGTGTTCCCCCATTTCCCCGGCGCTGGGAAGGGCAGCTCAGCACCCCCTGTGTGGGTCCCCTCCCTCCCCTCGCTCTCACCCGAGTCCTTGCAGCCAAACTTGACGTTGGGGTCGCAGACGTGGGTGACGCCCTCGCAGTTCTTCTCGTCGCTGGAGTCCATGCAGTCGGTGTCGCCGTCGCAGCGCCAGCGCATGGGGATGCACAGCCCGTCCAGCCGGCACTGGAACTCGTCCGCGTGGCACCCCCCGGGCGGGCGCGTGGCTGCGGGGAGGGGGCTGCTCACTGCCTGCGCCCCGAGGAGCCCGGGGGCTCAGGGGTGGGGGGGATCAGATGGGGGTTCCCTGCTCCCAGCCAGCAGGGGAAGAGCC
>NW_021938688.1:0-1805 GCF_001715985.3 Manacus vitellinus | reverse complement strand
TTATCCCGTTTTCCCCCCCTCACCGTATCCCTGTATCCCGTTATCCCGTTCCCCCCTCACCGTATCCCTGGCCGCGGTTGCGGTTCTGCCGGTTGCGCTTGTTGCGGTTGTTGCGCCGGTTGGCCCGTTTCTCGGAGGGCGGGAGCAGCTTCCGGGCCTCCTCCTTGTACCGGGACACCAAGGGCTGCGCCTCCTCCTTGCCCAGCTCCCCGTACACCACCTCATCCAGGTAATCGTTCTTTTCCGGCAGGGAATAATTCGCTGCAGCGGGAACGACGGGAACGGTTCCCTCCGTCAGCCCCGGCCTTTCACCCCCGTCCCCCAAAACCACGGCAGAACTCCAGGTTTTCCTCCCCCCCCCCCCTCGGTTTCGCCCGTTCCCACCTTTCATTATCCAGCATCACCGACTCGGGAACGTCCTCCCCTTCCGCCTCCTTCCGCAGCTCCAGCCGCTTTTTCCAGTCCTCCTCCGTCGGGACGATCACCACGACTTTCCTGGAGAAGCCCTTGAAGGCCAAGAGCTTCCGGCGCTGCCCCGAGTTGTACACGTTGCACTGGCAAGGGAGAACGGCGGGAATTCGGGATGGGGAGCGCCGGGAGGAGGCGATCCCGAGTTCCCGGAGGGGGAAGGATTTCCCGGGATACCTGGTCGAGGATGAAGTTCCGCTTGGAGCGGGGAGCGATCTGGACCAGCTTGCTAAGGCACTGGGCTGCCTGCTGAGTCAGCAGGTCTCTGCTCTTGGCATCCAGCTCTTCCACGTCCGGACCCCTCGTCTGGAAAACCGTCGGAAAAGCGGGAATGAGCGGGAGGAGCCTCGGCGCCCTCAAACCGCCCGAAAAAGCTCCTCCGAAACCTCCCTCAAAGTCCTCCCAAACTGCCCCCAGTTCCCACAAATCCCCCTTAACCTCCCTCAGGGACTCCCAGATTTCCAATTCCCTCCTCGAATTCCTCAAATCCCCTCTAAACTTCCCTCAAACTCCCCCAAATTCCCAATTCCCCCCTCAAATCCCCTCTAAACTTCCCTCAAACTCCCCCAAATTCCCAATTCCCACCTCAAAACTCTCCAAATTCCCTCTAAACTTCCCTCAAACTCCCCCAAATTCCCTCTGAACCTCCCCCAACCCCCCCCCAATCCCTGCTTCCCCTCCCATCGTGGGCGTTCCCGGAATTCCCGGTGCTCACCCGCAGCTGGTGCAGGACGGCCTCTGTTCCCAGGATGTTGTAGCGCTTCTCCCGGTTTTCCTGGGAATGTTTCTGAGCCCACTGGGTCTTCCCGGAGCCCGGCAGCCCCACCATGAGCAGCACCTGGATACAGGGGGGGAAAAGCGGGATGAGGTGGGAAGAGGGGAACGGTGACGGCATTCCCAGGGGATCCAGAGGATCCAGGGAGATGGAGCGGTGCTGAAATTCCACTCCTGGCAGATCCCAAAGGATGGGAGTGGTGCCAGTATTCCCAGTGGATCAGCACCGGGATTTCCAGGTCTGAGAGGAGGGAATGACTCTGGCATTCCAAGTGGCTCCAGACGGAGCAGAGCCAGCATTCCCAGTGGATCCAGAGCCAGCATTCCCAGCAACTCCAGAGGAAGCAGAGCCACCATTCCCAGGAGCTCCAGAGGGAGCAGAGCCACCATTCCCAGTGGCTCCAGGGAGAGCAGAGCCACCATTCCCAGTGGATCCAGAGCCATCATTCCCAGCTGCTCCAGAAGGAACAGAGTCAGGATTCCCAGGAGCTCCAGAGGAAGCAGAACCACCATTCCCAGTGGCTCCAGAGGGAGCAGAGCCACCATTCCCAGTGGATCCAGAG
>NW_021938687.1:0-1236 GCF_001715985.3 Manacus vitellinus | reverse complement strand
CCCTCCCTGCCCCAATCCCAGGCTCAACCTCCCTCCTCCCCCTTCCCAAGGCTCCTTTTCCCCCCGGTTTGGGGCCCGGGGCCCACCTTGGCCTCGAAGCAGACCCTGCCCTTGGTGACCCCGTGGGTGCTGCGGGCGCCGGCCCAAAGGCCCGGGAATTTCTCTGGGAACAGCGGCTGCCCCCCGTAACGGTCCCGGCTGGCGCGGAACTGCAGGTCCGACGTGTCTGGGGGGGGGGGCACAAAAATGACCCAAATCGTCCCAAAACGGGGCGAATTCACCCCAAAATCCACCACGAGCTGATCCCAAAAGTCCTCCTAAAAACCCGCCTCAAATCGAGCCCAAAATGCTTCAATTTGTCCCCAAAACCCGCCGTAAATAGACCCCAAAATGCTTCAATTTGCCCCAAAATCCACCTCAAATTGAGCCCCAAAATGCTTCAATCCGCCCCAAACCCCACCTTAAATAGACCCCAAAATGCTTCAATTTGTCCCAAAATCCATCTCAAATCGAGCCCCAAGTGCTTCAATTCGTCCCAAACCCCACCTTAAATAGACCCCAAAATGCTTCAATTTGTCCCCAATATCCACTTTAAATAGACCCCAAAATCCACTTTAAATAGACCCCAAAATGCTTCAATTTGTCCCCAAATCCATCTCAAAACGAGCCCCAAGTGCTTCAGTTCATCCCAAAAGCCCACCTTAAACTGACCCCAAAATGCTTCAATTCATCCCAAAAGCCCACCTTAAACAGACCCCAAAATGCTTCAATTCATCCCAAAAGCCCACCTTAAACAGACCCCAAAATGCTTCAATTCCTCCCCAAGCCCACCTCAAATCGCCCCTAAAATGCCTCAAATTCCTCAGAAATGCCCCTAAAACTCCTCAAATGGCCCCAAAACCACCTCGAGCCCCCCCCCCCCTTCCCGAGGAGACCCCAAATCCCGGCGGGAATTCCCGGAATTCCCAACCGTTCCCGTACAGGTGTCGAGGATGACGAGGGTCTCGTCCTCTTCCCCTTCACGAGGCTCCTCCTCGGGCGGCGGCGGCGACTTGGATCTGTGGGGATGGGAATGGTGGGATTGGGGAGGATCCGGGGGGATTCCCGGCTCCATGGAATTGGGGAGCTCTGGGATGATCCCCTGGGGTCTGAGGGGTTCCAGGGGCTATTCCGGGGGGATTCAGGGAGCTGCTCCAGAGGGATCCTCATCTCCAGGGGCTCCAGGGAAATTCCTGG
>NW_021938686.1:0-1727 GCF_001715985.3 Manacus vitellinus | reverse complement strand
TGGCACTGGTCAGGCTGTTTCCATCACCCCAAACCACTTCCACACCGGCTGGTTTGGGCTCCTGGCACTGCTCAGGCTGTTTCCATCACCCCAAACCACTTCCACACCAGCCAGTTTGGGCTCCTGGCACTGCTCAGGCTGTTTCCATCACCCCAAACCAGCTGGTTTGGTCTCCTGGCACCACTGGGGCTGTTTCCATCACCCCAAACCACTCACAGCTGGTTTGGGCTCCTGGCACCACTGGGGCTGTTTCCATCACCCCAAAACACTTCCACACCAGCTGGTTTGGGCTCCTGGCACTGCTCAGGCTGTTTCCATCACCCCAAACCACTTCCACACCAGCTGGTTTGGGCTCCTGGCACCACTGGGGCTGTTTCCATCACCCCAAACCACTTCCACACCAGCCAGTTTGGGCTCCTGGCACTGGTCAGGCTGTTTCCATCACCCCAAACCACTTCCACACCGGCTGGTTTGGGCTCCTGGCACCACTGGGGCTGTTTCCATCACCCCAAACCACTTCCACACCGGCAGGTTTTTGGCACCGTTTGGGTTGTTTCCATCGAGGTTTTCCCAAAGCTCTGCCCCACCTCGGTCCAAGCTGAGCCAAAGTCGGGCAGCAAAGGCTGCTGGATTATCCCAAACCACTCCCAGCCCGGCTGGTTTTGGCTCCAGGCTGTTTTCCACCAGGATTTCCCCAAATTCCAGCCCCGTCCCAGCGCCTCTGGCTCCCTGTGTTTGCCCACGGGCTCAAAGTCCAGGATTTTGGGCAAAGGCAGCTCCAGCCGTGCCTGGCACTGGCACCAACCGGCCCTTCCTGCTCTGCCACAGCCTCCAGAGCCCAAAATTCCCAATAAAAACACGTGATCCAGGCCGGAGGAACCCGAAACCGGGGCACCTGCGTCACACCAGGGCCGGGTGACAACAATGGGATCAGGGTGACAACGGGGTGACAACAATGGGATCAGGGTGACAACGGGGTGACAACGGCGTGCTGGCACCGCCCCAGGGGCTGGGAGAGGGACATCCAGCTGGGATTGGGGCTGGGAGAGGGATATCCAGCTTGGATTGGGGCTGGGAGAGGGATATCCAACAGGGATTGGGGCTGGGAGAGGGACATCCATGGGGGATTGGGGCTGGGAGAGGGACATCCATGGGGGATTGGGGCTGGGAGAGGGATATCCAGCTGAGATAAGGGTTGGAAGAAGGGCATCCACACAAGATAAGGGTTGCCAGAGGGACATCCAGATGGGATAAGGGTTAGGAGAGGGACATCCAGTTGGGATTGGGGTGGGAGAGGGACATCCAGCTGGGATTGGGGTGGGAGAGGGACATCCAGCCGGGACAAGGGCCGTCCCACAGGCCATGTCCATGTCCCCCGGGGCTCCCTCTGACCCGATAAGAGCCGAATTCCTCCGCATCCCGCCGGCAGCAGGCAGAGCCCTCGGGTTAATCATCAACCCAGAGACTGGAAAATCCCGTTCCTGCCGCTCCCAGGGAAAACAAAAGCCTCGTCCCGTCCTTCAGGGGTCAGAGCCGTCACCGACCCGCCCCTCCCGGCGCAGGTCTCGGGTTCTCCGCGGCACCCACGCGATCGATTTACACTTTCCGAGCCTTTGGAAACCGGAGTTTCTTTGGGAGCCGGGAAGGGGAGCCGGGAAGGGCCCCGGGGGGATAACGGGGAGCAGCCGCAGCTCCCCGGGGCCGCGGGGATCTGCTTTCACCCCAAA
>NW_021938685.1:0-1307 GCF_001715985.3 Manacus vitellinus | reverse complement strand
GGTCCCAGGTGTGTTTTTGGGGGTCCCAGGTGCGTTTTTGGGTCGGTTCTGGGGGTTTTTGGGGCTCTCACCCAGGTAGTTCTGCCAGCAGTTCTTGGTCTGGTTCTGGTTGGGGAAGCGGCTCTCGGGGGGTCCCAGGGGAGTTTTTGGGGGTCCCAGGGGGGTTTTTTGGGGTGTTTTGGGGGTATTTTGGGGTCCCAGGTGTGTCCCACCCCCCCAGGGGCATTTTTGGGGTGGTTTTGGGGGTTTTTGGGGCACCTCAGGTGAGTTTTTGGAGACGTTTTGAGGGGTCCCGAGTGAGGTTTTTTGGGGTCCCAGGTGAGTTTTTGGGGTTTTTTCGGGTCCCAGGTGAGTTTTTTGGGGTGTTCTGGGGTATTTTTGGGCTCCCAGGTGTGTCCCACCCCCCCAGGGGCATTTTTGGGGTGGTTTTGGGGGTTTTTGGGGCATCTCAGGTGAGTTTCTGGAGACATTTCGAGGGGTCCCGGGTGAGGTTTTTTGGGGTCTCAGGTGAATTTTTGGGGTTTTTTGGGGTCCCAGGTGAGTTTTTTGGGGTGTTCTGGGGTATTTTTGGGCTCCCAGGTGTGTCCCACCCCCCAAGGTGTATTTTTGGGGCTCCCAGGTGAGTTTTTGGGGTGGTTTTGGGGGTTTTTGGGGCATCTCAGGTGAGTTTCTGGGGACGTTTCGAGGGGTCCCGGGTGAGTTTTTTGGGGTCCCGGGTGAGTTTTTGGGGGTTTTTTGGGGTCCCAGCTGAGTTTTTTGGGGTGTTTTGGGGATATTTTGGGGTCCCAGGTGTGTCCCACCCCCCCAGGTGTATTTTTGGGGGTCCCAGGTGCGTTTTTGGGGTGGTTTTGGGGGTTTTTGGGGCACCTCAGGTGAGTTTCTGGAGATCTTTCGAGGGGTCCCGGGTGAGTTTCTTGTGGTATTTTTGGGGTCCCAGGTGAGTTTCTTGGGGTATTTTTGGGGTCCCAGCTGAGTTTTTTGGGGATATTTTGGGGTCCCAGGTGTGTCCCACCCCCGCAGGTGTATTTTTGGGGGTCCCAGGTGTGTTTTTGGGGTGGTTTGGGGGGTTTTTGGGGCATCTCAGGTGAGTTTCTGGAGACATTTCGAGGGGTCCCGGGTGAGGTTTTTTGGGGTCCCAGGTGAGTTTTTGGGGTTTTTTGGGGTCCCAGGTGAGTTTTTTGGGGGTCCCACCCCCCCAGGTGTATTTTTGGGGGTCCCAGGTGCGTTTTTGGGTCGGTTTTGGGGGTTTTTGGGCAGACACCCAGGTAGTTCTGCCAGCAGTTCTTGGTCTGGTTCTGGTTGGGGAA
>NW_021938684.1:0-4153 GCF_001715985.3 Manacus vitellinus | reverse complement strand
GTTTTTGGGGTGGTTTTGGGGGTTTTTGGGGCATCTCAGGTGAGTTTCTGGAGACATTTCGAGGGGTCCCAGGTGAGTTTTTTGGGGTCCCAGGTGAGTTTTTTGGGGGTCCCACCCCCCCAGGTGTATTTTTGGGGCTCCCAGGTGTGTTTTTGGGGCTCCCAGATGTGTTTTTGGGGTGGTTTTGGGGGTTTTTGGGGCACCTCAGGTGAGTTTTTGGAGACGTTTCGAGGGGTCCCAGGTGAGTTTCTTGGGGTATTTTTGGGGTCCCAGCTGAGTTTTTTGGGGTGTTTTGGGGATATTTTGGGGTCCCAGGTGTGTCCCACCCCCCCAGGTGTGTCCCAGGTGTGTTTTTGGGGCTCCCAGGTGAGTTTTTGGGGTGGTTTTGGGGGTTTTTGGAGCATCTCAGGTGAGTTTCTGGAGACGTTTCGAGGGGTCCCGGGTGAGTTTTTGGGGTATTTTTGGGGTCCCAGGTGAGTTTTTTGGGGTGTTTTGGGGATATTTTGGGGTCCCAGGTGTGTCCCACCCCCCCAGGTGTGTTTTTGGGGCTCCCAGATGTGTTTTTGGGGTGGTTTTGGGGGTTTTTGGGGCATCTCAGGTGAGATTCTTGGGGTATTTTTGGGGTCCCAGGTGAATTTTTGGGGTTTTTTTGGGGTCCCAGGTGAGTTTTTTGGGGGTCCCACCCCCCCAGGTGTATTTTTGGGGGTCCCAGGTGCGTTTTTGGGTCGGTTCTGGGGGTTTTTGGGGCTCTCACCCAGGTAGTTCTGCCAGCAGTTCTTGGTCTGGTTCTGGTTGGGGAATCGAGAATCGAACGGCGCCGTCTTGTACCTCTCCAGCTTGGCCTTGATGTCCTCGGCCATGGCTAATTAGGGGACTTAATTAGGCTAATTAAGGCCTCAGAAATTCATTCACACCCCCAGGGACTCATTAAGACCCTCCTGGGGTTGATTAACCCATTCTAAAGTTAATTAATCCCTATTTAAAATAATAAAAAGGAGAATAAAGGTGAGATTCAAAACAAAGATAATGAGCTTGAGGGATCATTAATTATGTTAATTAGCACCCCAATAATTAGTTAAGGACCTGCAAGGTTAATTAATACCCCAAAGGGTTAATTGAGACCCTCCTGGGGTTAATTAACCCACCCTGGAATTAATTAATCCCCATTTAAAACAAGAAAAGGGAGAAGAAAGAGGAGATTGGAAGGAGGAACAATGAGATTGGGAGCTCATTAATTATGCTAATTAACACCTTATAAAGTAATTAACAGCCTTCAAAACTACTTAAGACCCTCCTTGGGTTGATTAACCCACTCTGAGATTAATTAACCCCCTCTGGAATTAATTAACCCCCCCTTGGAGTGAGAAAGGGGAGAGCAAAGAGGAGATTGAGGAGAGAAATAATGAGGTTAAAGGATCATTAATTACACTAATTAGCACCCCAGTAATTAGCTAAGGACCTGCAGGGTTGATTAACACCCCCAAGGATTAATTGAGACCCTCTTGGGGTTAATTAATCCACCCTAAAGTTAATTAATCCCCATTTAAAATAATAAAAAGGAGAGCAAAGGTGAGATTGAAAACAAAGATAATGAGGTTGAGGAATCATTAATTATGCTAATTAGCACCTCAGTAATTAGTTAAGGACCTGCAGGGTTAATTAACACCCTCAAGGATTAATTAAGACCCTCCTGGGGTTAATTAACCCACCCTGGAGTTAATTAATCCCCATTTAAAATAATAAAAACCAGAATAAAGGTGACATTAAAAAGAAAGATAATGAGGTTGAAGAGTCATTAATTATGCTAATTAGCAACCCAGTAGTTAATTAAGGACCTGCAGAGTTAATTAACACCCCAAAGGATTGATTGAGATCCTCCTGGGGTTGATTAACCCACCCTGGAATTAATTAATCCCCCCTTGGGGTGAGAAAAGGGAGGGCAAAGAGATTGAAGATGGAAATAATGAGATTAAAAGATCAGTAATTACACTAATTAGCACTCCAGTAATTAGTTAAGGACCTGCATGGTTAATTAATACCCCAAAGGGTTAATTGAGATCCTCCTGGGGTTAATTAACCCACCCTGGGATTAATTAATCCCCACTTAAAACAAGAAAAAGGAAAGGAAAGAAGACATTGAGGAGGGAAATAATGAGGTTGAAGCATCATTAATTATGCTAATTAGCAACCCAGTAATTAGTTAGGGACCTGTAAGGTTAATTAACACCCTCAAGGATTAATTAAAGCCCTCCTAGACTTAATTAACCCACCCTAAAATTAATTAATCCCCATTTAAAATAATAAAAACCAGAATAAAGGTGACATTAAAAAGAAAGATAATGAGGTTGAAGAGTCATTAATTATGCTAATTAGCAACCCAGTAGTTAATTAAGGACCTGCAGAGTTAATTAACACCCCAAAGGATTGATTGAGATCCTCCTGGGGTTGATTAACCCACCCTGGGATTAATTAATCCCCCCTTGGGGTGAGAAAAGGGAGGGCAAAGAGGAGATTGAAGATGGAAATAATGAGATTAAAAGATCATTAATTACACTAATTAGCACTCCAGTAATTAGTTAAGGACCTGCATGGTTAATTAATACCCCAAAGGGTTAATTGAGATCCTCCTGGGGTTAATTAACCCACCCTGGGATTAATTAATCCCCACTTAAAACAAGAAAACGGAGAGGAAAGAGGAGATTGGAAGGAGGAACAATGAGATTGGAGGCTCATTAATTATGCTAATTAACACCTTATAAAGTAATTAACAGCCTTCCAAACTACTTAAGACCCTCCTTGGGTTGATTAACCCACTCTGAGATTAATTAACCCCCTCTGGAATTAATTAACCCCCCCTTGGAGTGAGAAAGGGGAGAGCAAAGAGGAGATTGAGGAGAGAAATAATGAGGTTAAAGGATCATTAATTAAGCTAATTAGCACCTCAGTAATTAGTTAAGGACCTGCAGGGTTGATTAACACCCTCAAGGATTAATTAAAACCCTCCTGGGGTTCATTAATCCACCCTGGAGTTCATTAAGCCCCACTTAAAAGAAGAAAAGGGAGAGGAAAGAGAAAATTGGGAAGGGAGATAATGAGGTTAAAGGATCATTAATTACACTAATTAGCACCCCAGTAATTAGTTAAGGACCTGCAGGGTTGATTAACACCCTCAAGGATTAATTAAGATCCTCCTGGAGTTAATTAACCCACCCTGGAGTTAATTAATCCCCATTTAAAATAATAAAAAGCAGAATAAAGGTGAGATTGAAAAGAAAGATAATGAGGTTAAAGGGTCATTAATTATGCTAATTAGCACCTCAGTAATTAGTTAAGGACCTGCAGGGTTGATTAACACCCCAAAGGGTTAATTGAGACCCTCCTAGAGTTAATTAACCCACCCTGGAGTTAATTAATCCCCCCTTGGGGTGAGAAAGGGGAGGGGAAAAGGGGACATTGAAGAGTAATTAATTCCCCCAATTAAAACTTCATTAATTAATTAAGGACCTGTAGGGTTAATTAACCCCAAGAGGGTCTTAATGACTCCCTGGGGGTGTTAATTAACCCACCCTGGAGTTAATTACTCCCCCTTTGGGGTGAGAAAGGGGAGGGGAAAAAGGAAATAAAGACAGACCGGGTAAATTAATAAGTTAATTAGTTAATTATGTTAACTCATTAACACCTTCAAGGGCTAATTAAGACCTCCTGGTGTTAATCAGGCTTCCCTCTGGTTACTACTGACAGTAATTAAGTTGTTAGTGAAAAGGTTAATGAGTGGGAATTAATTAATGATGTGGTTTATAAATTAATTAATGAGCTAATTAGTGACATAATTACCTGGGATAATTAAGTTAATAATAATGAGGGTAATAAATGAGGCAATTAATGAGCAAATCAATTAATTAGCAGTGCTTATTAATTAAGTACAACAATTAACAAGTCAATATTTAAATTAATAAATTAATTAAAAATTAATAAATAATTGAAGACTAATTAATTAACCAAATAATTACATAATTAGCACCTTAATGAGACAATTATTAATTAAAGGGCCCTCCCAGTACATTCCAGTCCCTCCCAGTTCGACCCAGTTTGTCCCAGTCCTTTCCCAGTTCATCCCAGTTACTCCCCAGTCCCTCCCAGTTCATCCCAGTCC
>NW_021938683.1:0-1504 GCF_001715985.3 Manacus vitellinus | reverse complement strand
ACCACGAGAAGGGGCCGCGGTGCTGCAGGGAGGAGACGCCCGAGATCCCGGCAGCCAGCCTGGATGGAGGCTCCATCCCACAGCCCTGCAGAGGGGCTGCTCTCTGGAATTCCCAGCCTGGATGGAGGCTCCATCTCACCACCCTGAAAAGGGGCTGCTCTCTGGAATTCCCAGCCTGGATGGAGGCTCCATCTCACCACCCTGCAAAGGGGCTGCTCCCTGGGACCCCCAGCCCAGCCTTCTCCATCCCAGCATCCTGAAGAGGGGCTGCTCTCTGGAATTCCCAGCCTGGATGGAGGCTCCATCCCACCACCCTGCAAAGGGACTGCTCTCCAGGATTCCCAGCCTGGATGGAGGCTCCATCTCACCACCCTGCAGAGGGGCTGCTCCCTGGGACCCCCAGCCCAACCTTCTCCATCCCACCACCCTGAACCAGGGTTGCTCTCTGGGATTCCCAGCCTGGATGGAGGCTCCATCTCACCACCCTGCAAAGGGACTGCTCTCCAGGTTTCCCAGCCTGGCCACCAGTTCCATCCCAGCACCCTGCTCTCCAGGATTCCCAGTCCAACCTTCTCCATCCCAGCATCCTGAAAAGGGGCTGCTCTCCGGGATTTCCAGCCCAGCCTTCTCCATCCCAGCACCCTGGGCCAGGGCTGCCCTCCAGGATTCCCAGCACGAGGCCTGGATGCCATTCCCTGAGGGAATCGGTGGCTCCCTGTGCCCAGCTGGGATCCCGAGCAGGAGGTGGCACACCCGGCCCTGGCTGGGCTCTGCAGGAGGAGCCACGACTGGAACAACACCCAAACCCCTCCAAAACCCATCCCTGCCTGGAGGAAGACGGCTTGGAATGTCGGATTTGCTGGATGCCCCTGGCATGGGGGAATCAGCCCATGGGGACGGGCCCTGCCGGGGCAGGATGAGCACCGAGGGAGTTCGGGGACCCCTCCATCCCTGTGCCCTCCTGGCACCACAACAGCACAACGTCACGGGCATTTTGGGAAAACCTCTGGCTCCCGAGGAGGAGCTCTCAGAGCTTGCATATGGCAGGCTCCAGACGACAGCCTGGCCCCAGCAGGGAGCACTGGCTGGAGTCAGCCACTCGGCTGCCAAGGCCGAGCAGGGAGGCGCGGAAGGAACGGCGTGGGAGGCCTGGCACAGAGGGGACCTGCACACACCCCTGTTCCGGGGCCCTGGCAAGCACCCCCTGGCAGCCCCCCGGGAGCGTCCCAGGTGCTCATGGAAGCCGGCGGTGTCTCTGCTCCGTCCTGGCAGCCGCAGGCGGCCGGTCCCGGGGGACGTGGGGAGCCCGCAGAACCGCCCCTCGCTCCTCCTCCCCTGCTCCTGCTCCTCTTATACCCTCCTCTCTCCGTCCCCTCTGCTCCTCTCCCTCCCTCGCTCCTCTTCCCTCCTCCGTCTCTCCTCCCTGAACTCGCCCCTTCGCTCTCCCTCCTTCCCTGCCCCTCTCGCCCACGCCCCGAGGAGCTGACCCGGCGCCGAAGACCCC
>NW_021938682.1:0-10113 GCF_001715985.3 Manacus vitellinus | reverse complement strand
CCCACATATCCCAAAGGGGCTTCCCACATATCCCAAAGGGGGTCTGGGATCCACCCCTGAACCCCAAAGGAGTTCCCACATATCCCAAAGGGGGTTGGGGCTCCACCCCTGAACCCCAATGGGCTTCCCACATATCCCAAATGGGGTCAGAACTCCATCCCTAAACCCCAAAAAGGGTTCCCACATATCCCAAATGGGGTCTGGGCTCCACCTCTGAACCCCAAAGGGGGTTCCCACATATTCCAAAGGGGGTTCCCACATATCCCAAATGGGGTTCAGGCTCCATCTCTGAACCCCAAATGGGGTCTGGGCTCCACCCCTGAACCCCAAAGGGGGTTCCCACATATTCCAAAGGGGGTTTCCACATATCCCAAATGGGGTCTGGGCTCCACCCCTGAATCCCAAAGGGGGTTCCCACATATCCCAGATGGGGTTCCCACATAACCCAGATGGGATTGGGGTTGGGGCTTCATCCCTGAACCTCAAATGGGGTCCCCACATATCTCAAATGGGGTCCGGGCTCCACCCCTGAACCCCAAATGGGGTTCCCATATAACCCTAATGGGGTTGGGGCACCATCCCTGAACCCCAAATGCTCAAATTGGGGTGCTCAAATTGGGGTGCCCATATTGGGGTGCTCCTATTGGGGTGCTCCTATTGGGGTGCTCATATTGGGGTGCTCCCATTGGGGTGCTCCCATTTGGGTGCTCATATTGGGATGCCCATATTGGGGTGCTCCCACTGGGGTGCCCACATTGGGGTGCCTTTTTTGGGGTGCTCAGATTGTGGTGCTCCCATTGGGGTGCCCATGTTGGGGTGCTCCCATTGCGGTGCCCACGTTGGGGTGCCTTTTTTGGGATGCTCATATTGGGGTGCTTCCATTGAGGTGCTCATTCTAGGGCACTTATACTGGGGTGCCCATGTTGAGGTGCTCATATTGGGGCGCCCATATTTGGGTGCCCATATTGGGGTGCTCCCACTGGGGTGCCCATATTGGGGTGCTCCCATTGGGGTGCCCATGTTGGGGTACCCATATTTGGGTGCCCATGTTGGGGTGCCCATATTGGGATGCCCATATTGGGGTGATCCCATTGGGGTCCCCATGTTGGGTTGCCCATATTGGGGTACTCCCATTTAGGTGCCTATATTGGGGTGCCCATGTTGGGGTGCTCCTTTTGGGATGCCCATATTTGGGTGCCCATATCGGGGTGCTCCCACTGGGGTTCTCCCCCTGTGGTGCTGCCCGGGCAGGCCCCTCTTCCCGCCGGGACACAGCAGGAATTTGGCGGCTCCAACCCCCACCCTGAGGGTCCTTCCCCCCCAAAAAAAACCCCCTCTGAGCTCCGGCAGGACAAGGAACCCCCACCGAGGCAGCTTCTCCAGAGCCTCCTTCCCTTTGGAATTCCCAGACTGGCACTGCCAGTCGGGAGCCGAGCCTCCCGAAACCAGGGAAGGAAGGGCCGGGATCCCGGGATGGGGATCCCCTCTCCATGGCCTTTCCCAGCTCAGTATCCCTATTTCCCTCCCCGCAGGAACCCCCGTTCCCGGCGAGCCCCAGCAGCGGGCGGGCGGATCCGCGGATCACGGGATACCACTCCCTGAGAGACCCCCCGGGCATTCCCACCGCGAATTCCCAGCGATCCGAGCCTTGTCCGCCGGACCCGAGTTCCTGCAGGGCACCGCGCAGCTCCCGGCGTTCCGGGTGCCGAGGCGGATCCGAGGCGGAGCGAGGGACGGGACTACCGAGAGCATCAGGGACAAATCCCGGACACCGGACGAGGCTCCGGGGGACGGAGACCCCCGATCCCGGCTGGAAGGCGGCGATCCCGGCATTCCCGAGCCGGAGGGGTTGGGAAGGGAGCGGAGCCCCGGAATTCCCGTGTACGCCTGGGTGTGCAGGATGCCCCGGCCGCGGCAATCCCGGGAAAACCCCCGAGCCCCGGAGAGCCCCGGGGAGGAGGAGGAGGAGGAGGAGCCGCCACCGCTCCCGGAGAGACACCTGGATGTGGAATAGGACACCCTGGAGATTCCTTGGAGCACAGGACACCCTGGAGATTCCTTGGAGCTGCCTCGAGACCGGCATAGGACACTGGAAATTCCTTGGAGCACAGGACACCCTGGAGATTCCTTGGAGCACAGGACAACCTGGAGATTCCTTGGGGCACAGGACACCCTGGAGATTCCTTGGATCATAGGACACTCTGGAAATTCCTTGGAGCACAGGACACCTTTGGAGATTCCTTGGACCACAGGACACTCTGGAAGTTCCTTGGATCACAGGACAATCTGGAGATTCCTTGGAGCTGCCTGGAGACCAGCATAGAACACTCTGAAAATTCCTTGGAGCACAGGACACCCTGGAAATTCCTGGGAGCACAGGACACCCTGGAGATTCCATGGAGCACAGGACACCCTGGAGATTCCTTGGAGCTGCCTGGAGCCTGGCATAGGACACTCTGGAAATTCCTTGGAGCCCAGGACACCCTGGAAATTACTTGGAGCACAGGACACTCTGGAGATTCCTTGGAGCTGCCTGGAGCCTGGCATAGGACAAGCTGGAGATTCCTTGGAGCACAGGACACCCTGGAAATTCCTTGGAGCACAGGACACCTTTGGAGATTCCTTGGACTACAGGATGCCCTGGAGATTTCTTGGAGTACAAGACACCTTTGGAGATTCCTGGGAGCACAGGACAATCTGGAGATTCCTTGGAGCTGCCTGGAGCCTGGCATAGGACATCCTGGAGATTCCTTGGAGCCCAGGACACCCATTCCTGGAGGGATCTCAAATCCCTGTGGATGTGGCACCTGGGGACACGGGGTGGCCTTGGCAGCGCTGGGGGATGTTTGGACTCGACGTCTCCGAGGCCTTTTCCAGCCTAAATGTTTCTGGGATTCCA
The DNA here is from genome assembly GCF_001715985.3 of Manacus vitellinus. NCBI lineage: Eukaryota > Metazoa > Chordata > Aves > Passeriformes > Pipridae > Manacus > Manacus vitellinus. The sequence goes on along the minus strand of NW_021938682.1, from coordinate 7,214 downwards.
TCCAGCTTGGATCCCAGGGAAAAATCCGCGGTTTTGCTTCCCGGGAGCGAGAGGGTTTCTGGATGGGGAGCCGGAAAAACGGCACTTAATTGTTATTTTAATCATTTTTAACGAGCTTGCTGGGCCTCGTGTCGTCCCTGGGGTGGTTTCCAGGGGTTCTGCTGGAATGGGGATGAGGCTGGAGCGGGATAGAGGCGTGTTTTGCTGGATCTTGGGTGTGGGATTATCTCCCCCAAAAGGCTGGGAAGGCCTGGAGGGGGCCAGGAGGTCTGGAGCTGCTGTTCCTGCTCCTGGGATGTCCCTGCACTTCCACTCTGGCTGCGGCTCCATAGGGATTGGCAAGGTCCCATCCCCTCTCCTTCCCTGCTTCCCATCCCTTCTTCTTCCCTGCTTCCCACACCTTCTCCTTCCCTGCTTCCCCTTCTTCTCCTTCCCTGCTTCCCATCCCCTCTCCTTCCCTGCTTCCCATCCCTTCTCCTTCCCTGCTTCCATCCGTTCTCCTTCCCTGTTTTTCATCCCTTCCCTGCTTCCCATCCCTTCTCCTTCCCTGCTTCCCATCCCTTCTCCTTCCCTGCCTCCCATCCCTGGAATGCCGCAGCTCCTCCGGGGAATGAGGTGGAAGGATCCACATGGATCTGGACTTGCTGCAAACCAGTTCCACTCGTTATCCCACATCCTAAAGGAAAATTCCCTGTCCCTGAGCCACTTTCCATCTTCTAAACCTCCGTCACGCTCCTCCTTGGTCTCCTTCCTCCTCGCCAGCATCAGGATCCGGGCGGATCGCCGCTTCCCTGGTACATGGGAGCTCCTTCCCGCTTCCAAACATTCTCCAAACAGGACAGTTTTCCCCCTGGGATGCCGTGGAGAAGCTCCATGGCAAAGAAGCTCCTCCTCGGCGTGAGTGCCCTTGGCTTCTTTCCCAGGAGCTCCGTATCTCCCTGGCTTGGATCCGCTCCCCTTGGATCCGCTCCCCTTGGATCCGCTTCACTTCCAAAACAAAGCCGGCTCCGCTGCCAGACAGAGCCGGGACCGAGCGCTTTGTCCGGACGCGGATCCACGAGGATTGGGAGGGAAGAGCCGTGCTGGGAGCGAAAGGAAAAGGGTTAAAAATGAGGAAACCGAGGGAAAGGGAGAGAAAAAAAATAGGGAAAACAGGCCAGAGGGTTTTTTTTGTTAAAGAAAAAAATCAGGAGGCAGCAAAGAGCAGGAAAAGGGAACCTCGTGAGAGGCTCTTCCCCTCTTGGCTTTTCCCTGCGCTGACGGAGAGGAGGAGAAGCTGGAATTTGCTCCCATCTCCTGGAAAAATCCCGGCGGCTCCAGCCCACCTCTTCGCTGACTGTGAGCTCCGGGATCGCCCCCACGCATCCCAAACATTCCCAAAAAAGCCGGTTATCCCGGGGTTTTCGATTTCAAAATCGCCTTTTCCCTGTCCAGAGGATGATTTTAAGGAGATTTCTCCCCCAGAGGAACATTTTTGGAGGCAGAGCCTCCTTTCCAGAGCACCTCGGGGAGGGGGGGATTTTGCTTTTCCACGGCCCATCCAGTGCCTGCCAAACTCCAGTTTTTCCCGACTCTCCGGGATCGCTCCCGCGGAATTTCCGAACATTTTTCCTATTCGCCTTAAAAAGGCACCTGGAAAATCCTCCTGACGCCGAGTTTTCATCCAAAAAAAAAAAAAAAAGGATAATTTTTAATTTTCCCCCTTTTTTTTGGGGAGGGAATTCCCCCTCCCCGGGAGCTGTCGCGTCAAGCAGGGAACGGGAGCCAACAGCTGGAAGCGGGAGAGAGCCAGCGGAGGCAGTTGGGAATTTGCAACCCGGCCAAAGGCTCCTTCCACGGCCCCTTGGAAAAGCAGGGAGGGAGGAGGAGGAGGAGGAGGAGGAGGAGGCCTGGGGCTCCCTTTTCCATGTTTACATCCCTCTTTCCCGCTTCCTTCTTTGCCTCACAACTGGAAACCCCGAGCGCGTCCCGGCTTGCTCCGAACCCTCCCTGCACGGAGCGCCGACTCCGTACGGACAAGGGGCCAAATTCCCCGTTAAATCTGGAAGTGAATTCCAAAAAAAATCCCCAAAAACCCCCGTGGCCCCCACGGAGCTTTCCCGATCCGTGTGAGAATCCCTGAGGTTATTCCTGTCGTTCCTGACGTCACGTTCCGCTCGGCCGCGCCCGGCTTTGCGGATAATCCCCCCGGGCACCTCCCAAAGTCCGGCGCGATTCCGCATGGGAGAACCGGGAAAATGGGATTAAGAGGGCGTGGGGATCACACCAGCAGCCTGCTGGAATAACCACGGCTGGCTGGAAAAATATATGGGAAAAAACAGGGATCGTTTCGGTTAAAACCAGCGGGGATGTAAATTATTCCTCATGGATAACTCCTTCCCTTCTCTCCCCCCGACCGCGCGACGGTCGCCGCTGGATCGGGAGGGTTTGTAGCTGCTTGGAAAAACTGGGATATCTTGGAAATCTTGGGAATTTTTTTCCCTCCCTCTCCAGCTTCCCTCCTGGGAAGGTCGTGGGATCCGCTCCCAAGTCAGAGGCTCCGTCCCGTCGCGCCCAAGCGAGGACTCCACCTCTTCCCAACAGCCCGATTCCGGCTTTTCCCACGTTTTGCCCCGGGGTCAAGTCACATTCCAAATAATTCCCAGGCACGGATGAGGAGTTGACTGGGATAAAGTCACTCTGCTCCTTGGGATAAGAGAGCTCAGTCGTGGGAACGTGGCCAGGCCTCGGCGTTGGTGAATTCGCCGATGCAGGATTGGAAAAACCAGGGAAAACCAGGGAAACTCTTCCCAAATCCGGGTGGTTTTTTTGCTAAAACCGGGATTTCGGGAAAATATATGTCTTCATTTTTAGGCTGGGAGGGGTTTTAGCTCCTCTTCTGATATTCCCAGCCCAGGGGATGCTGGATTTGGGAATGAGCAACGAGTCGGTTGGGTACTTGGAAAACGCAACAGGCAGCATCCCAAATCCCAGAAGGTGTTTTTTTAGGGAATTTTCACTTTTTCCTTTGACCTCGCAGCGGATAAAAATCTGCTTCATTTTCTCCTCCCCGCATTTCCGCCTCAAACATCTCGACCCTGCGAGCCGAGGGTTTTAACGGCATCACATCCCGAAGGCTCGAGGATTAGGAACTTGGTGGAGACCTGGATTTTCCCGCTCCGGAGTCTTTTCCAACAGGAAAATCCAGTGAAAACGCCTCCAGTTCACTTTGGTTACTTCGGAGTCGTGTGGCTTGGCTCGGCTTCCATCTCCTGTCGAAACAAAATGAGTGACAGGGATAGATCCGAAATGGCACTTAAGGGGTTTATCCCGAACTCCCGCGGATCCCGAAATTAATAATCGCCCGAGGTCGAGGCACGGAGGCCAAAGGGAAACGCTGGGCAGGGTAAAACCAGCTCAGGTTTATGGCCGAGCCTTGTTGGGCTCGAGCTAATATTTAATAGGGGATTGAAATTAAGGAATGATCATCCTGTGGGGTTTTTTTAATATATGGGATTTTTTCTCCTCATGGGTTTCCCCCCCTCCGGTTTCAAACGTTGCACAGTCGATTTAAAAAAACTGGGAGGTGTTCCCTGGATGCAGAGGAATATTGGGAATGCTATGAAGAGCGAAATAAAAATCAGCAGAAGGAAGGATGTCTTAGTTATAAAGTTGTAAAAGCGCTGCTGAACATTTTTTTATTTGGGATCTTTCGCCGAGGTTCCCCACGCGGTTCCGAGAGATCGAGGTTTTGTGGGATGGGAAGGGAAACCCCGAAGAGAAATCAGGGAATATCTCACGTGAAAACGAAGGCACGCGGGATTTATTGGCAGCAAGAAACAGATCTTGGGGAAATTATCAAGGCTCCCAAAGTCAAATCAGAAGTTGGCAACCGTCGGGGAAAAAAGCAGAAACCGGTAAAGCCACGTGGTGGAGAGCAGGAAAAGTGAGAATTCCAAAAGGGATTCTTGGAGGAATTGATGGATTAGAAGGGTATCGGCGCTGTTAAAGGGGGCTAAAAGTGAACTGTTCCCAAAAGAAACGCTTTGGACCCCGCGGGAAACGATCCAGAGGAAGATTTGGAAGGCACGCGCGCTCCTTGTCGGGGCTTCCAGCTCCAAATCCAGCCCCTGGACCTTCTCCTTCTGGGATCAGGTTCACCGATGTGTCAATCACCTCACATTTATTGGTATAAAAAGGGTATTTAATCTGACATCAAGCCCAAACTCTTTATTGTGCACCGAAGGTAGAATTAGTGCGGTGAGAATCGGGAAAGCTGGGAAGCAGAGAGGTCAAATAAAATCCTAAGGTGGTTTTTTTCCGTGGTCTTGGAAGAAGTTTTCAAGGTGTAGGTGGGATACTGGGGACAAACTCTCCCCTGGGAGAGGGGACTGGGCTGGAATTCCCAGGGAAGCTGTGGTTGCCCCGGGATCCCTGGAAGTGTCCAAGGAAAGGTTGGACCAACCTGGGATAGAGGGAGGTGTCCCAGCCCATGGCAGGGGGTGAAATGGGATGAATTCTAAATTCCCTTTCCACGCCAGATCCATGAGGACACCTGGAGAAGAGAAGGCTCCAGGGAGAGTTTGGAGCCCCTTCCAGTGCCTAAAGGGGCTCCAGGAGAGCTGGAGAGGGACTGGGGACAAGGGCTGGAGGGACAGGACACAGGGAATGGCTTCCCACTGCCAGAGGGCAGGGAGAGATGGGAAATTGGGAAGGGATTCCTGGCTGGGAGGGTGGGGAGGGGCTGGGCTGGAATTCCCAGAGAAGCTGTGGCTGCCCCTGGATCCCTGGGAGTGCCCAAGGCCGGGTTGGAGCCAACCGGGATAGTGGGAGGTGTCGGAGTTGGAACTGGAAGAGCTTTAGGGTCCCTTCCCGCCCAAAGCAGTCCGTGATTCCATGATTTAGGATACTCAGTTGATGGGTGCAATTATTTATTCACTCTTACGTGAGGAGACTCCCCGATTTTGTAAAACACAGGGTGAGGAAACGCCTCTGGAAAGGGGCTGTGAACGTTGCTGCGCTCCCGGGCTGGATACCCAGGAGATACAATATGTTTGACTCGTAACTTTGCTTCTGGCACTGAAAACAGAATTAAAAGCACCGGATCGTTTTCCTCGAACTTTAACCGAGCTTTTCCCTTTTAACAAAACTGGCTGTGGTCCCCTCGGGCCGAGCGGAGGTTGCGCTGTCGCCGTTTAACCCCCGTTCACCGGGGCTGAGGGGTCTGAGGGTGGTGAAGGACTGAGGGGCTTAAGGGGCTGAGGGAGTGAGGAGGTGAAGGGCTGAGGGGCTGAGGGGATGAAGGGCTGAGAGGGCTGAGGGGGCTGAAGGGGTGAGGAGATGAAGGGTTGAGGGGCTGAGGGGGATGAAGGGCTGAGGGGATGAAGGGTTGAGGGACTGAGGAGACTGAGGTGGACTGCAAGGGCTGAGGGGGCTGAAGGGGTGAGGAGATGAAGGACTGAGAGGGCTGAGGGGACTGAAAGGATGAGGAGATGAAGGGTTGAGGGACTGAGGAGACTGAGATGGAGGACTGCAAGGGCTGAGGGGGCTGAAGGGGTGAGGAGATGAAGGACTGAGAGGGCTGACGGGGGCTGAAGGGGTGAGTAGATGAAGGGCTGAGGGACTGAGGGGCTGAGGGGCCTAAGGATGAAGGACTGGGAGGGTAGAGGGGGCTGAGGGGCTGAAAGTCTGAGGGGTTGAGAGTACTGAGGGGGTTGAGGTGTGAGGAGATGAAGGGCTGAGGGGACTGAAAGGGTGAGGAGATGAAGGGCTGAGAGACTGAGGAGATGAAGGGCTGAGGGGGCTGAAGGGGTGAGGAGATGAAGGGCTGAGGGGCCTAAGGATGAAGGACTGAGAGGGCAGAGGGGGCTGAGAGTCTGAGGGGTTGAGGGTACTGAGGGGGCTGAGGGGTGAGGAGATGAAGGGCTGAGGGACTGAGGGGGTGAGGAGATGAAGGGCTGAGGGACTGAGGGGCTGAGGAGATGAAGGACTGAGAGGGCTGAGGGGGCTGAATGGGTGAGGAGATGAAGGACTGAGAGGGCTGAGGAGACTGAGATGAAGGACTGTGAGGGCTGAGGGGGCTGAAGGGGTGAGGAGATGAAGGGGTGAGGGACTGAGGTGGCTGAGAGGCTGAGGGGGCTGAAGGGGTGAGGAGATGAAGGGCTGAGGGACTGAGGGGCTGACGGGCCTAAAGATTAAGGACTGGGAGGGCAGAGGGGGCTGAGGGGCTGAACGTCTGAGGGGTTGAGGGTACTGAGGGGGTTGAGGTGTGAGGAGATGAAGGGCTGAGGGGACTGAAAGGGTGAGGAGATGAAGGGCTGAGGGACTGAGGGGGCTGAAGGGGTGAGATGAAGGGCTGAGGGACTGAGGAGACTGAGATGAAGGACTGCAAGGGCTGAGGGGGCTGAAAGGGTGAGGGCACTGAGGGGGGTGAAGGGCTGAGGGACTGAGAGGCTGAAGGGCCTAAGGATGAAGGACTGGGAGGGCAGAGGGGGCTGAGGGGCTGAAAGGGTGAGGGACTGAGGTGGCTGAGGGGACTGGGAATGAAGGACTGAGAGGGCAGAGGGGGCTGAGAGGCTGAGGGGGCTGAAGGGGTGAGGAGATGAAGGGCTGAGGGACTGAGGGGCTGAGGGGCCTAAAGATGAAAGACTGAGAGGGCAGAGGGGGCTGAGGGCACTGAGGTGGTGAGGAGGTGAAGAACTGAGAGGGCTGAGGGGGCTCGGGGGGGCTGGGGGGTTCGGGGCTGATGGATTGAGGGGGTTCAGTGGGCTCACAGGGCTCAGGGCTGATGGATTGAAGGGGTTCAGTGGGCTCACGGGGCTCAGGGCTGATGGATTGAGGGGGCTGAGTGGGCTGAGGGAGCTCAGGGTTGATGGACTGAGTGGGCTGAGGGGGCTCACAGCTGATGGATTGAGGGGGCTAAGTGAGCTTGGGGGCTCAGGTCTGATGGATTGAGGGGCTGAGTGGGATCGGGGAGGCTGAGGGGGCTCAGGGCTGATGGATTGAGGGGCTGAGTGGGCTGAGGGAGCTCATGGATGATGGATTGAGGGGGTTGAGTGGGCTCGGGGGGCTCAGGGCTGATGGATTGAGTGGGCTGAGGGGGCTGAGGGCTGATGAACTCAGGGGGCTGAGTGGGCTCAGCGCTGATGGACTGAGGAAACTGAGAGCTGATGGATTGAGTGGGCTGAGGGAAATGAGGCGGCTCGCGGACCGAGCGCGCTACCGCCTCCGACTGC
>NW_021938681.1:0-2799 GCF_001715985.3 Manacus vitellinus | reverse complement strand
GGTGCCTCCCAGTGCCCCCTGAGGCTGCTGATGTCCCGGGGCTCGGCCCAGAGCCCGGCCAGGGGCTCACCTGCATGGCACAAGCAGCCGGGATGATGGGAGATGGGAGCATCCTGCATCACTCCCTGGAGTCAGCCCTGCTCCTCGCCCTGGCTGTGCACCCCCTGGCAGCCTGTCTGGGGGAGCAGAGCCCCCCGGGGGGCACACAGAGGCTTCAGGCACTGCCCTCACCTTTCCTCTCCAGGAGGACAACCTCGGTTGCTGCCGACTCTCCGGCGGCATTGTAGGCTGACAGATAGACCCTCCTGGTCCCCGTGGGCGCCGAGAAGTTGCACTCGGTGTGGGTGGTGTTGCAGACGGTGGGGGGGTCCCTGCCCCTCCTCCTGGGGCTCAGGGTGACACGGTAGCCCAGCACTTGCCCATTGGCCTCGTGCCGCCGTGGGGCCTGGGCACAGGGGGGTGTTGGTCCCCGCGGGGATGTCGGTCCCCGGGGTGATGCCCCTGCAGCCCCCGAGTGCCCGCCGCCCCGCTCACCTCCAGCGCGAGCTGCACTCCCACCGCCGCCCCCGACTGCCCCGGCCGCCGATGCCCCCCACCACGCGTCCAGCTTCCCTGAGGGGGCTGCAAGAGGAGGAGCTGAGAGGGGCCAGCGCGGCCGTGCCCCAGCGCTGTGCCGCCTGCCCGGGCACAGGGGACCCCTGGGGGACTGCACCAACCTTTCTCGTGGGTGGTGTAGTTCCTGCCCGGGCTCCACTCGCTCCAGAAGGCCAGTGCTGAGCTGCGCCGGCAGCGCAGCTGGAAGTGGTACCGTGTGCCGAAGAGGAAGCCGCAGCGCTGCGCGGTGCCAGCCCGGCCCACGATGCCAGTGACCTGGTGGCAGCCAGAGTGAGGGCTGTGCTGGCTCCTGCCTCAAGCAGGAGCTGGCCCTGGTGTGGGTGTGAGGGGACACCTTGTTGTCCTCCTCCCACACGAGCACCCTGCTGCTCCCACTGCTGGGAGCGCAGGGAGGGTCCCGGCTCCTGCCCGTCCCACCGCCCCGGCCGCACTCACCAGGCTCCAGGCAGGGTCCTCGGGTGCCCGGTAGCGCAGCTCACACTGCAGCTCCATGTGCTCCGTGCCCCGAGCCACCTCCCAGGCCAGGGCAACGCAGTCGGTCTGGAAGGGGATGGACTGGATGTTCCTCAGGGTTGGGGGGTCCAGCTTGGCTGGAGGAAGAGCAGGAGAGAGCTGGAGAGATGCCGTGGTGGGCAGAGCCAGGGGCCATGGCCTCACATGCATCTCTCGTTAATGCCAGGACCTGCAGCTGGGGTTCTGCAGCAAGAAATGGCAAGAAAGCACCCTAAACCATTTAGGAAAACAGCTTGTGGCAGGGGACAGGAGCTGGTGCATGTCCCTGCCTGAGATAGGACAATGCTCAGGAATGCAGCGCTGGCACTGCTCTGCATCAATGCCTATGAAGGGAAAACAGATTTCGTGGGGCTTGGTGTCTGGAAGACCCCACATTTGGGTTTGCCCACAGGTGAGTGTGGCACAGCCATGGGAGGGCTCAGCTGGTTCCTGGGCAGTCCCTCCCTGGGCCCAGAGCAAGGAGGATAAGCTGCTCCATCTGGAAAGGCTCCTTTTATAAATAGTTTATAGGCACTGGATCCATTATTAATAGACCTCCTGAATAAATGGGTAATCAATTGCTGGAGGAGCTGTGGAGTGCAGCAGGTCAACCGGCAGCTCATAACCCGCCGCACGCGCTGCTCGTGGAACGCGGCGCTGGCACCGCTTCATCCCGGCAGGACATCCATCACGGAACCCGCCCGGAAAACCTGACCTAAACCCCGACCTGCTTTAATGGCACTTTAATACCCCTGTCACCGCTGACGAGCTTCCCTGGCCCCTGTGCCGTCACTCACCGACGTCCATGGGGTCGATGCAGAGATGCTCTGACTCGGCCGTGCCCAGGGCGTTGGTGACAGACACCCAGATCTCCATCTCCCGGTACAGCTGGAGCAGCGGGCGCGGCACCGTGCAGTGGCTGTGCCCGCCTCGCGGGGTGCAGCCCGTCACCGCCTGGGCTCTGCTCCTGCGGCAGCCAGAGGAGTGGGCTCGGGGTCCCTCCGGCAGAGGCCGGGGCTTGGCAGGGGTTTGGCGGGGGGACCGCGGCCCCGAGGCTTACCCGGCACACTTCAGTGCCACGCTGGTGGGGAGGTGGCTGTCGGCTCCCTGCTCCCACTGGCACGTCAGCCCGTAGTCGCCGAGGTTCAGGACACAGCTGAGGTTGAGGGGCTTTGCAGGAGGGTCTGGGGGAGAGCGGTTGGGGAAGAGCCTGAGCAAGTGCCCATCCCGGGTGGGGAGGGGGGTGACACGTGGCAGCAGCACTTACAGCCCGCCCTGATCTCGGCCATGCCCACGCGCTGCTTGGTCCCGTTCCACTCCACGCAGCACCACAGCCTGGCCTGCGTGCGGTTGAACTGGGGCAGGGTGAGCTCGGACACCTCCGTGCCCCCCGGACCCTGGCGCTGGCTCCCAGCCACGGGCTTGTTGTCCAGCATCCAGCTGATCCGGACCTTCCCCGCTCCAAGCCCTGGCAGAGTTCCCTCTGGATGGTGCAGGTTGCTGTGACGGCCGAGCCCAGGGTCACAACGGGTGAGCCCACGGCCACCAAGGCGCAGCCCAGAGTCCCTGCAGGCAGGAAAAGTGTGTCACATCCTGGGCACGGCTTTGACAAAGCCAGCTCAGCTTCTTGGTGCCCAGGCAGGACAGAGGGATGAGCCTCTTCCCTCAGACGGGCCCCCCAGCCCTGGAGAG
>NW_021938680.1:0-6232 GCF_001715985.3 Manacus vitellinus | reverse complement strand
CTGTGGGAGGGAATAGAAGAGGATGTTGTGTGCCCAGACTTCAGCAAGGCCCTTGACATGGTCTCCTGTGGTCTCCTTATGGTCAGACTGGTGAGAGCTGGACTGAAGAAGTGGAAGATGTGGTGGGTGGGAAGTTGGCTGAATGAAGAGTGTCAAATAAAATCCATGGTACAAAGTCCACTTGGCAGCAACTTCCTGGTGAAATCCCTTAGTGATCAGCCCGTGAACACCACAGTAGAACATCTTTATTATCTCTCTGTACAATGGGACAAAATGTATTTTCAAGACCTTTGTGAATGATGCCAAATTTCAAGGAACCCTTGAGCAACCTGTCCTGGTTTAAAGATATGTGTTGGAATGGGAACTCCAATGAAATGAACTCACTCCCCTTTTATTCCCCACCACTATAGGGAGACAAAACACAAGGAGGTATAAGTGAAAACAATAAGAGTTTACTGACAGGAAATATAGAAGCAAAACCAGCAATACCAACAGAACTATTCAAAGCAACAGCAGAGAGAGAAATTGCCTCCTCTTTCCCCCCCGACCCAACTCCCTTTTGTAAACAGATAAAAACAGGGATCAAAATGCGCCTCCCTTCCCCCTTTTCCCTCTGAATGAACAAAGAACAAAAAACAAACCAGAGGAGAGAGGGGGCAAAGCAAAATGTGGGAAACTCTCTGGTCTGAGATCAGTTGTGCTGCCCAAGAACACGCTGACTCCAGAGGTGTCCAAGCGGGGCAGAGCCGGCGACTCCGGTCCGTGCGGCGGCGGGGGGGAGGCAGCGGCTCTGCTTGATTCCATGGAGTTCTGGGGAGGAACAGTGGGCCCTTGGTTCCAGGAGGTTCTGAGATGTCTCAGGGTTCCTTTTGTTCCAAAGAGTCATGGAATGGGCCCTTGTCACAATGGTCCCTTGGTTCCATGAGGTTCCACAGTGTCCCTGCATTCCTTTGGTTCCATGAGGCCCTGCAGTGTCACGGTGCCACTTGATTCCGTGACGTTACAGAGAATCAGAATGGTCCCTTGATTTAAGGCCAACTGCACATGGGGCTGCCTTAGGGGGAGTGTGGGCACCCAGACAAGGGAGTTGTCACCCCCCTGGACTCAGCCCTGGGGTCACCACATCTGGACTGGTCTGTCTGTCTGTGAGGTTCCCCATTCTGAAGGAATGAGGAAGAACTGGAGAGGGTCTAGAGGAGATCTGACAGGATGGAGTTTTTCTCTGTATTGGAAATAGAATGAAATCTCCACAAAGAGTAGCACTGAAGGTTCAGACTGAAGGTGAGGAAAAAGAAATGTCACTCAACGGGGACCCTTGTGCTGCAAGAGGTCACCCAGAGGGAGTCAGGATCAGCCCATGGCTTTGTGTTCCAGGGAACAGCCAGAGCTGGTGCAGAGACATCAGGGAGGGTCTAGAAATGCTGCTGGGAGGGGGTGGGAAAGCAGGAGGGGTGTGTGCAGCCTGCAAGGCCAGAGCAGCAGCAGGGCCAGGGCAGGACAGCCTGCAGGAGAGATGGCCAAGGGCTCTGGCAGGGCTGCAAGGCCCAAAGGCACCCAGGCCTTTGTCCCCTTGCCTCTGGCAGCTGCCTCTGCCACTCAGGCCACCACAAGACACTTTCCTGGCAGGTTCTGCACTTGGTTTCTGCCTCGCCCCTCCCTCAGGAGCCTGGCAGGGGTTGCCCAGTTTTGGGCCTTTGTTGTTCCTCCCCCTCCCATCCCAGTGCCCCCCAAACAGCCCTGAGCCAGCCGGGAGGGACAGGATCTGCTGGGCCAGGGCCTGGGGCTCAGCCCTTGGCCTTTGTGCTCCACAAAACCAAGGCAGGCTTTGCTCAGCATTGCAGGGGCCTGCCCAGAGCCTTTGTCTGCCTGCACTCCTGGCCTCCAAGGAGCTGCTCCAAGGAGTCCCTGGGGAGGCTTTGGCAGTGCCTGCCCTCAGTGGGGCCCAGCAATGCTTCAAGGCACTTGGACTTTGGCTTCTGACTTCTTCAGCAGCTGCTTCAATCTTCTCTCAGTACCTCAGGATCATGGGCTGGGCTGCAAACACACTGTGGGGCTCATTAAAATCCAGAAATCCCTCAGGATCTCTTTGTCTTCCTTTAATTGTCTTCAAGGCAATTTCAAAACAAGTCTTCAAAGTTTGTATTTTTTTTGTTTTAATTCAATTATGGATATTTTTTAGTTCAGAGAAGAGGTGATAGAGGTGTTCTCCAAGTGATCTTGATGCTGAGTGTCTCCTCAGGAGATCCACACTGACCCTGGATGATCAACCTTGTTCCTCACCCCCCAACCTCACCAGTTCTGACATGGCCCATCTTGGACTGACAACTCCAAACACACTGTGGGACCCATTAAAACATTGAAAAACAAATTATTTTTCTTTCTTTCATTGCCATCAAATCTTCAAGACTTCTACAGCTAATTGGAGTTGTTTTGTAGTTTAGCTAAGGAGGAGGATTTTAAAGTGGACGTCACAAAATATATATATTTTTTGATGAAAGAAAATGATTTACACAGAGCCTTGGGATGCAAGAGGGTCAGGGTGCAAAGGATTTAGACACAAAGATAAGGGGACAAAAGAGATTACTAGCATTTAATTTTTGACCAGTTTAACAATTATCAAGTGATTCAATAGCATTTGCCACAATTTTAACAGTGACTGAATTATAGATTCACAATAACAACATTCAACCCACAGCCAATTCACACCCACACCCAGGCAGAGATGTGTGGACACATCAAGAGCTGGCTGTGGAAAGGTCCCTCTCCCAAATTCTCCTTGTTGTCAGGGAAACACTCCCCCAAATCCCTTTGTGTTTGCAAACAGACAAGGGTCACAGCTGGAGGACTGTTTGTTGAGGGGGATCAGAATTGTCCTGGGCATCAGGGAAGGTCTTTGGAGTGTTGCAAACTGGAGGGTTCCCGAGCTGGGAGAGGCTGCCAGAGGTGTCCCACTGAGAGGGAGGTGCTGGGGAGCTGCCAGGGCCTCCCTCAGCCCCGCTGGTTGTGGGCTCCCAAGGTGACTGGCTTTAGTTATCTGCTGAATTTCCATCCTGGTGTCAGGAATGACTGGAGTTTCCCAAATATTTGGGAATTTTATCCAAAGAGTTCCATTTGGATTATGAAGGGAATGTTCCAAGGTTTTCATGGGATGACTGCTTATCCTGTGTTCCCCAGCTCTTACACCCACCCCAGTCAGCTGGATGGTTTATTGACAATGTGTCCCGAGGGGCGGCACCTCCGATGCCATAGAAACCCCTCCCCTGGATTAGGAAACCTTTGGAATTCAGGAGCTGTTCCAGTGGAGCATGAAAATGAACAGCAGTTTTCCCAAAGCCCAGCCCCAAGCAGAACAAAGCCAGGCCCCATCAGTGTCAGAGCAAAGGTCCCCCATGGCTGTGTCCCTGTGGCCGCTGAGGCGGCAGCGCAGGCCCGAGGCGGTGCCGGGTCCCGGTGCAGCCGGGGCAGAGCGGCGGCTGCGCGAGCGGCAACCTGCCCGGCGGTGAGTGCGGCAGCTCTCCGTGGGAGGGCGGCTCCGGGCCAACAGCTGCCCCAGGCGGCTAGCCGCTGTGGCTCCTGGAACCCAGTGGCCATTGGGACACTGCAGGGCCTGCTGGAATCCAGGGGCCACTGGGACACTGGGGAGCCTCTTGGAGCCAAGGGAACCCTGGGATGTTTTGGAACATCCTGGAATCAAGGAGCCATTGTGACACTGCAGGGCCCCATGGAACCAAAGGAACCCTGAGAGGTTTTGCAACCTCATGGAATCAAGGGGCCATTTCTGGAAGGATGCTCTGCTCAGATAATACCTAAACAATGGTCAGAGAATGCAAACAATGCACACTCTCTGTGGCGAGTTACTGCTGGTGTCAAGGTGCTGTTTTTAATGTTGAATTATGCTAACCCCAAAATGCTTCATGAAACTTCAAACACACATCCCGCTTTTTGAAGCAGGATTTGACAGATAAGCTGCTCCCTGGCCTGCAAATATGTCTGGCAGTCAAACCCTTGATAACTATAAAAGCCCCATCCAACTGTCATTTGGAATATTCTTCCACAGACTTCCTTGAAGTGTGTGGAGCTTCTGCCATGAAGCAGGGACAGCTCTTCATGGTCACTGCCCAGGGGTTAAGTGAAAGAGAGAGAACTACCCCCTGTCCTTGTGGGGTGAGTTACCTCAATGTCTGCTTCAGGATTGTTTCTTATTGCTGGCTTTGATCCAATTGCTTTAATAGAGTTACTTTGATAGACTCCACTGTCCTATCTTACACTATACTACTAGGGGTTTTTGGCTTTTATAATTTGAAGTAAATAATTCTCTTTAAGGTCTTTCATCTGTTCACTTGTCTGATCAATTTTTTGTTCAGTTGTCATAATAAATCATTGTTTTAATAGAAATATTTCTGATTTGCCATCACTAAAACCTGCAGGACAAAGTGATTGAATCACACCTGTATAATTCCTTCAACTGAAACCAAAATCTGAGCCTAAGATTGGATCCAGCCACCCCCAGGCTCCTCTCTGAGAAGGAATTTAGAAAGCAAGGGGGTCCTTTGTGCACCTCGTAGCTCAACGAGTTTAGCACAGAATCCCCCTGCACACACACACACACACAGACATGGGAATCTACACACACACTCCTGTTCATCCCTGCACAGACATAACCCAGACAGACTCACAGGGGAACTCCACATACCATTCCCACATCACAACATGGGAACGGTTAGAAAAACATAAAATATGTACACCAACCCTCACTGCACTGCAGTATTCACAGGATGTGACACCTGTGTCCACTTTTGAAATGTTACAGCCATTCCACACAACCTTTATTTCCTGTCAGCTGAGTATTCTATCAGTTGCATTCTAAGATGAAACTCCAGGCACATGAACAGCTGAATGTGTTCCACATTTAAATGCTGTTGCACATTTTTAAATGGAGAAAGGAGGGAAACTGCTCAGTGTTCAAATGAATGAAACACAGTGAGCCACAAAAGGCCAAAGTATATAGTGTACAGCAGCTTTGTGGAGTTACAGATCTGCTCAATTTTTTATGTTTGGCATTCAGAGACCATGTTTCAATTTATTAAACTACTCCCGTTCTGCCCCCCACCCCTTCTTTGGAGTGTTTCAATTGCCTTTCCTTTTCCAACAGCTGTGACAACTGCTAAAACAGTCAGTAAAATTAAGTCTGCTCTATAATCCTTTAGTCAATGTTACATTTTAATTAGAGGTGGAGGGAGATTTCCTGTTATGAACGCACTGATTCATTTAAAATTATTAAACTGACACATATGTCAAAATGAGCAGATACATTTATTGCATCTGTTAGCTCATAAACTATTAGTAATTATTAGTGCTATTGTTTTTGCTGAAAGAGCAAAAATTCCAGACTGCATCTGGCTTTAAGTTATTGCATTCTTTAACATGCTCTGCCTTTAAATCAAAGCATACCTAGTGATGGTCAGACAGATGTCTCTGCACTCTCAAAATGTTCCCACAATTTTTAGCTCGAATCCTCTCTACCCTCACCCATAACACAAGAACTGCAGAGACTACAATACCTATTTCCTATGTCCTTATGTTCACATGTGCATGTGCATGTCACAATATATAGTCAAATCACAATTGCTATGGATATTATTAACGTGTCAAACTGTGGGGTTTATTAACTGAGACAGAGAAACAGATATGTTTCTGAATGTTAGTTCTTTCTCTGTGTCCATTCAATCCCATACATTCAATCTCAAGCCCTGCACTCACACAATATACTGGGAGTGTTTTAAGATGGCTTTTAATTGAGCCAAAGAGGAAGAAACAAATTAGTTTGAATCTTGTACCAGAGCCAAAAAGACATGTGCCCTGATTTCATTGAAATGCATCTACTCTAAGGGGCTTATCTAAACTAATCCTTCAAATTAGCTGTAAGAAGGGACATTCAAGAAAGCTCCTTTGGGGGAGCTGGGGGGGACAAATAGACACACCCCCCAAAAAAAAACACCACCAAGAAAAGCCCAACCTAACACCCAACTTATTGTCTCTTTATATATTTTATAAAAAACATGTCATTGCATTAAAAGTTGTAGAAACTGCGTTCTTACATTTCTGAAGCTCTCTTACACTATACACAGTGCACTGATCTATAAACCATATCTGAAAGGGGACCCTCCTCTGTTTATTTTCTGTTATTTACCCCGGAACATCCCAGTGGGTTTTCCCTGTGCCCCCTTCCCAA
>NW_021938679.1:0-14690 GCF_001715985.3 Manacus vitellinus | reverse complement strand
GTATAGACCAGTATAAACCAGTACAGACCGATACGGGTCATTGGAATGGGGAATGGGGCAGTGGGACCAGTAAGGACCAGTTAAGGGGGTTGGGGGCACTTCAGCATCTCCATCAAGGTCAGACCAGTACAGACCAGTATAAACCAGGGTAGAGCAGTATAAACCAGTATAAACCAGTACGGGTCACTGGAACACGGAATGGGGTGGTGGGACCAGTAAGAACCAGTTAAGGGGGTTGGGGGCACTTCAGCATCTCCATCAAGGTCAGGTCAGTATAAACCAGTATAGACCCGTATAGACCGGTATGGGCCAGTATAAACCAGTATAAACCAGTATGGACCACTACAGGTGACTGGAACGGGGAATGGGGCGGTGGGACCAGTAAGGACCAGTTAAGGGGGTTGGGGGCACTTCAGCATCTCCGTCAACGTCAGACCAGTACAGACCAGTATAGACCCGTATAGATTAGTATAAACCAGTATGGACCAGTATAGACCAATATAAACCAGTACGGGTCACAGGAACACGGAATGGGGTGGTGGGACCAGGAAGGACCAGTTAAGGGCGTTGGGGGCACTTCAGCATCTCCATCAAGGTCAGACCAGTACAGACCAGTATAAACCAGGATAGACCAGTATAAACCAGTATGGACCAGTACGGGTCACTGGAACGCGGAATGGGGTGGTGGGACCAGTAAGGACCAGTTAAGGCAGAACTCAGCTGGGACTTAGTGGTTTGGGGGTGGGCGTGTCCCTTCTTTAGGTGGGCGTGGTCTCTCCCTGGTGGGCGTGCCCCATCCCAAGGTGGCCATAGCCTCTGCAAGTGGGCGTGTCTTTTGCATCCTCTCCCCCTCCCTGAACTGGGAGCTCAACTGGGACTTACTGGGTTTTGGGTGGGCGTGTCCCCTCCCAATGATGGACCCACTTTCAGCCCCTCCCCCCACCTTTAAGGGCCCCCCCAAAGCCCCTCCCCCCCCTTCCTGCACCTCCCCAACCCTCAGGGTCCCTCCTGTCCCTCCCCCACCCTCAGGGTCCCTTCCTTCCCCTCCCCCCAGTGAACCTGCTACCCCTCCCCCACTCTCAGGAGCCCTCCCTGCCCCTCCCCCACCTTCAGGGGCCCTCAGGACCCCTCCCCCAACCTCAGAGACTCTCCTGCCCCTCCCCCACCCTCGGGGAACTTCCTACCCTTCCCCCACCCTCAGGGACCCTCAGGGCCCCTCCTTCACTTTCGGGGTCCCTCCCTGCCCCTCCCCAACCCTCAGGACCCTCCTGCCCCTCCCCCCACCTCGGGGTCCCTCCTGCCCCTCCCCCACCCTCAGGGACCCGCCTACCCCTCCCCCACCCTCAGGGACGGTCCTGCCCTTCCCCCACCCTCAGGGAACCTCCTGCCCTTCCCCCACACTCAAGGACCATCCTGCTCCATCCCCACCCTCAGTGTTCCCTCCTTCCCCTCCCCCCCCACTGGGGCCGTTACTGGTCCCTTACTGGTCTGTACTGGGAAGGGAGAGGGGAGGGGCTGCCCCCTCGAGGCCCCTCCCCCCAGTGACATCACCGGGTCCCAAAAATAGCCCCGGGGGCCCAAACTGGAGGGGGGACCTGGAACCGCTCCCAGTGTGACCAGTTCAATTACTGAGAGGGACTGGGAGGGAACTGGGAGGGACTGGGAGGGACTGGGAGGGGGCAGGGCTTCCCCCCCTCCCCCCCCTCCGTGTCCTTGGGGTGACCTTGGGGAGGGAGGGGGATGGGCCGCTCCCAGTGGCCCCAGTAGCTCCCAGCAACCCCAGTAATGCCTCCGGTATCTCCAGTGGCCCCCCCAGTAGCTCCTAGTAGCTCCCAGTAACCCCAGTGTCTATCCCAGTAGCTCCCAGTAACTCCCAGGAATCCTAGTGTCCATCCCAGTAACTCCCAGTAACCCCAGTGTCCACCCCAGTAGCTCCCAGTAACTCCCAGTAAGCCCCCCAGTAGCTCCCAGTAACTCCCAGTAACCCCAGTGACCCCCCCAGTAGCTCCCAGTAACCCCAGTGTCCATCCCAGTAACCCCAGTGACCCCCCCAGTAGCTTCCAGTAGCTCCCAGTAACTCCCAGTGTCCCCCCCAGTGCCTCCCAGTATGTCCCAGTTTAACCCAGTTCCCCCCCCCGTGGGCCCTGGGCCGGGTGGGGGAGGGGCTGGCTCACATTTCCATGGCAACATCCCTTTCCCTCTGGCCCAGTTTCTCCCAGTTCCTCCCAGTTTAACCCAGTTTTTCCACATTTTTCCACATTTTTCCCCATTTTTCCACATTTCCCCCCATTTTCCACATTTTTCCCAGATTTTCCCCCATTTTTCCACATTTTCCTGAATTTTTACCCATTTCCCCCCCATTTTCCAGATTTTTCCCAATTTTCCTACATTTTCCCAGATTTTTTCCCATTTTTCCCCCATTTTCCCAGATTTTTCCCCATTTTGTCCAGATTTTCCCAGATTTTCCCCCCATTTTCCCAGATTTTTCCCCATTTTTTTCACATTTTTCCCACATTTTCCCAGATTTTCACACATTTTTCTCCAGATTTTCCCAGATTTTTTTTCCCATTTTTTCCACATTTTCCCCGATTTTTTCTCACATTTTTCCCAGATTTGCCCAGATTTCTTCCCCCATTTTCCTGGATTTTTCCCAGAATTTCCCATATTTTCCCCATTTTTCCAAAATTTTTTTTATCTTTCCCCATTTTTCCCCATTTCCTGGATTTTCTCCCATTTTTTCCACATTTTCCCAGATTTTTCCTCATTTTTCCCAGATTTTCCCAGATTTTTCCCATTTTTCCCAGATTTTCCCAAGATTTTTTCCCATTTTTTTAAATCTTTCCCCATTTTTTTAAATCTTTCCCCATTTTTCCCCATTTTCTGGGATTTTTTCCCATTTTTCTCCATTTCCCCCCATTTTTCCCAGAATTTCCAGCATTTCCCCCCCAGTTTGTCCCCATTTTCCCAGATTTCTCCCAGATTTTCCCAGATTTTTCCCTATTTTTTCCCCATTTTCCCGGATTTTTCCCAGATTTTTCCTCCACTTTTCCCAGAATTTCCCACATTTTCCCACATTTTTCCCACATTTTTTCCCATTTTTCCCACATTTTCTCAGATTTTTCTCCAGATTTTCTTCCAGATTTTCCCACATTTTCCCACATTTTCCCACATTTTCCCCCATTTTTCTTGATTTTTCCCGATTTTCCCCATTTTTCCGGATTTTTTTTCCCATTTTCACACATTTTTCCTCATTTTCCCCCATTTTCACGGATTTCTCCTCATTTCCCCCATTTTCCCACAGTTTTTCCCAATTTTTTCACATTTTCCCAGATTTTTCCCCATTTTCCCCAGATTTTTCCCCATTTCGCCCCCATTTTCTCGGATTTTTCCCCATTTTCCCACATTTTCCCAAATTTTTTCCCACATTTTCCCAGATTTTCTCCCTATTTCCCCAGATTTTTCCTCATTTTTCCCATTTTTTCCCAGATTTTTTCCCGATTATTTTCCCCATTTTCCCGGATTTCCCCCCTTTTTTTCCCACATTTCCCCGGATTTTTTCCCAATTTCCCCCCATTTTCCATGATTTTTCCCACATTTTTTCCACATTTTCCCAGATTTTTCCTCATTTTCCCCCATTTTTCCCAGATTTTTCCCCATTTTTCTCAGATTTTTTTCCCCATATTTCCAGATTTTCCCAGATATTATTTTCCCCCCATTTTTTCCCTATTTTCCCAGATTTTTCCCATTTTTTCCCCTTTCCCCCCCATTTTTTCCACATTTTTCCCAGATTTTCTCCCATTTTCCCCAGAATTTCCCAGTTTTTTCCCAATTTTTTCCCCATTTTCCCGGATTTTTTCTCGATTTCCCCCCATTTTCCCAGATTTTCCCCCATTTTTCCCACATTTTCCCAGATTTTCACACATTTTTCCCCATTTTCCCCCTTTTTTTCCTCATTTTTCCATATTTTCCCATATTTTTCCCCATTTTCCCCAGAATTTCCCACATTTTCCCCCATTTTTCCCCATTTCCCCAGATTTTTCTCACATTTTTCCCAGAATTTTCCGCAATTTCCCCATTTTCCCACATTTTCCCAGATTTTTCACCATTTTCCTGATTTTCCCCCCATTTTTCCCACATTTTCACAGATTTTTCTCCAGATTTTCCCCACATTTTTCCCCCATTTCCCCACATTTTCTTGGATTTTTGGGTCCCCAGTTTTCCAAATTTCCCAAATTTCCCCAGTGGGAAAAAATGGGGGGAAAAAAACAGGAATTTTGGGGAAAATGGGGAAAAATTGGGGAAAAAAGTGGGAAATTTGGTGAACACGAATGAAAAATTGGGAAAAATGGGGGAAAATTTGAGAAAAAAGTGGGAAATTTGGGGAAAATTGATAAAAATGGGGAAAAATGGGGGGAAATTTAGGAAAACTGGGGGAAAATCTGGGAAAATGTGGAAAAACGGGGGAAATTTTGGGGAAAAAGTCAGAAATTTGGGGAAATGGGGGATTTTGAGGGGAAATGGAGGGAAAACTGGGAAAAAAGTAAGAAATTTGGGGAAAACGGGTGAAAAATCAGGAAAAATGGGGGATAATTGGGAAAAATTAGGGGAAATTTAGGAAAAAATTGGGAAAAAATGGCGGAATTTGGGGAAAATGGGGAAATTTGGGAAAAATGGGGTGAATTGAGAAAAAAAGGGGGAATTTGGGTAAAATTGGATGAAAAATTGGGGAAAGTTGGGAAAAATGGGGGGAAATTTGGGGAAAATGGGAAAAAATGGGGGAAATTTGGGAACAATGGAAGGAATTTGGAAAAAAAATGGGGAAAAATTGAGAAAAATGGGGAAATTTGGGAAAAATGGGGGAAATGGGGGGAAAATTGGGGAAAGAGTGGGAAATTTGGGAGAAATGGATGAAAAACTGGGAAAAATGAGGGGAAATTTGGGAAAAACTTGGGTGTCCCCACCAGGTTCGGCCCCGCCATGGCCCCGATAGCCCCGGGATCAGGTGAGACCCCTACCCCATGCCCTGACCCCTCCCCCTCCCCGAGGTCACTGCCCTGACCCCCCGAGTCCAGGCTGTGACCCCTCCCCCACCCCATGGCCCCTCCCACACTTTATGGCCCCTTCCCCATTCTGTGGCCCCTACCCCATTCTGTAGCCCCTACCCCACTCTGTGACCCCTCTCCCACTTCATGGCCCCTCCCCCACTCTCTGACTCCTCCCCCACTCTATGGCCCCTCATCCACTTTATGGCCCCTCCCCCACTCTCAGACCCTTCCCCCACTTTATGGCCCCTCCCCCACTCTGTGGCTCCTCCCCCACTCTGTGACCCCTCCCCCATTCTGTGACCCCTCTCCCACTCTGGGGCCCCTCCCCCACTTTACGGCCTCTCCCCCACTCTGTGACCCCTCCCCCACCGACAGCTTCTCCCTGCAGAGAGAACAGCCAACACACTATTTCACTTCTCACTTTAACAAAGCTCTTTTCTCCTTCAAGCCCCTCAAAGGCGCCAAGGCCACATAGGAGGCCACACACAAACAGTACTCCTCTTCCCACTTGACTACACCTTCTCCCTCACTGTTCTACAGGGAACACCAGGAATCTGCTCGCAGAGGCCTCTCCTTTCCCATCAGTAGCTCAGCACAAGGAGTTAAAGGAGCTCAAGCCTTAGGCCACAAGAGCTGACAGCGAGGAAACTTTGGGAGCAAACTAATGCTGCTAACACGGACCCAGCTGAATCCAGCACACAATCACAGAATCCAAGAGTCCTTCAGCTTGGAAAAGACCTCCAAGCTCACTGAGTCTTGTGCAACCCCTCCCCGACCGCCTGCAGGGACTGGATGATGCTTTGCACAAGCACCAAAAGGAATGTTGTGAAAGCCATGGCCTGCAGGAGGACACAGAGAAGGGCTTGGTTGGGGCTGGGAAGGAGGGAGCTGGCGCTGGGGGAGCGGGGATGGAGCCTCGGGGATGTGGCGCAGCAAGGACAGGGGCCCAGGCAGCTGGCAGGCGGCAAGGCCTCACCCCCTGCCCCAGCAGCAGCACCGGGCCCTGCCCAAGGCACTCCTGCCAGGGGCTGGGCCCTGCAGGCAGGGGCAGAACCCACTCCCTGGGGCGGCCTTGCTGCCCTGGCCCTCGTCCGGCCCAGCCTCTCCCTGTGTGCGTGCTCCCCACAGCACAGGCTGCACTGGGCAGCATCCCCTGATGGGCCCTGCAGAGCTGCCCCACGCGGACACTTCCATTTTATGTCACAGGTGCCACAGCCTGTCCCAGCCAGCCCTGCCCATTGTCCCCACCCCGGCTCAGTGACTCACAGTGGCCCCTGGCAACCAAAGAACCAAAGCCCCACACCCCCAGAGTGCAACCCTACCCATGTGCAAGGGGCCCCCAAAGGGTTCCCTGCACAAAGCAGCCCCTCCAAACCCTTGTCAGATAGAAAACTGGGGGACGTGACCCTTGGATGCTTTTAGTACAGAGATACAAGCTTTTCTTGAATAATGGAGGGGGTCACTTTTTTATTATTAATATTTACAGTTATCCATTTGGGGACAGGATGTCCTACAGGCTAATGTGGTGTCACATTTGGAGTGAAAAGTACTTTTCAAAGAAACCCAGGGTGCATGGGTGATGCAGAGGAAGCTGCCAAGTCACCCAATGTGAAGCTCAACACTGCTTTGCAACAGCACTGCCCTTTCACACACATCTTTGGCAAAGACAAGATGTCAGGCTTTAGTTTCTAAATCAGTAACACTTGACAAGACCTCTTTATGAACTGACAGCAAGAGAACTTAGGAGCAGCTTAGGGTTGGCAAGTGTAGGAGCCAAGAAGAGAAGGGCTGATGGGTATGTCATGAACACTGACAACTGGATGGTCGTGGAGCTGACCAAGGACTGCCAGATACAAAAGACATCACCTGCTGGACTTGGCCCAAACACCAGCCCCCTCCTCTCCCTTCTCAACCACTCAACCACAGCCTGCACACACCCACACCTGCCAGGGCCAACTGGCTGTTTCTCTTCTCTTTTCTGCCTGGGGGCGAAGGAAGAAGGACAGGGAGGGCATTTGCCTTCGGGCCAGAGGGAAGGGGAAGGAGATCCCCCCAAATCCATCCCTGGCAGGATGGGGGCTGGAGGAGACATTGGGGGACCCCCAAGAATATTTTCGAGGGGAAGAAAGGATGGGGGCACCCACAGGGGGTTGGGGGGGAGGGACCCAGGAATCTCGTGGTGGGACACTGGGGAGTTCCCAGTAGTTTCTTGGGGGGGTGGACCCCCAGCAGTCCGGGGTGGAAAAATGGACGGAGGAATCCGCCGTAAAGGGTGGGTGACACCCAAAAGACTCTAGGAGGGGGTCGGGAAGGACCCCGGAGTCCTGAAGAGTGTTTGGGGGTCCCCAGGAGGGAGTCTGGGGGTCTGAGGTGGTCCCAGGAGATTTTCAAGGGTTAAGGGGATGCACAGGAGATTTGGGGGACGAGGGGGAAAGGCGGAGGGTCCCCAGCATTCTTGGGGGGATCTGGGCAGTTCCCGAGAGTCTTGGGGGAGATTCGGAGGGGTCACCAGGAGCCCCCGGACCCCCTGAACTCACCCCACACCACCATGGCCTCGTTGGGGCCGCACGTGAAAAACAGCGCGGCGGGGGGAGACCCTGGGGCCGGGATCGATCGGGACCAATCGGGTTCAATCCCGATCCTCCCCTCCCCCGCCATCACCGCCCCGCTCCCGGCAGCCCCCGCGGAAGTTTCGACGGTCTATTGGGTGACTCACCGGCACAAGGACAGGGGCCCAGCAGAATTTGGCAATGACGTCATTCCAGCAGAGCCGTTCTATTGGCTGCGGCCCACGAGGGAGCCCCAAAACCTGTTCATGGCTTGGGGGGGAAGGACAGCCGGCACGGCCGGGAACGGGGGTGCAGAGGGTGTTCAAGTGCCCAGGAAAGGGGCAAAAAACTTTCCCCTCTCCCTCCCAGTGCCCCCTCAGCCCATCCCAGTGTCTCCCCTCTCCCCCAGTGCCCCCTCAGCCCATCGCAGTCTCTCCCCTGCTCTCCCAGTGCCCCCGTCCATTGAGGTCCCAGCCTGGCCCTGCCCCCTGCTCTGCTCCGGCCTGGATTTCTCCCCTGCAGGGGCAGCTGAGGTGGCTCCAGGGCGAGCGGGAGCTTTCAGGGCAGGGGGTGGCTCCTGACATGCTGCTGGAACCGCCCCTGTCTGGGCGGGCCCGTCAACCTGGGGCACCTCCTCACCCGAGCCTGGGGGACGGGCCGGCAACTGGGAGGGGCTTTGGGAAGGAATGGGGAGGCTGAGAAGGGCTTGGAGGTCGTGGGGGTAACTGGGAAGGTGTTTGGGGGAGTTTGGGGGTTTGGGAGGGAGGTTGGGGAGATTGGGGCAGCTGTGAGGGGTTTTGGGGAGTCGTCGGGGATGTGGGAAGGAACTGGGAGAGAGTTTGGGGGCATACTCAAGGGGAAGGGGGCAACTAGGAGAGGGTTTGAAAGGTCCTGGGAGGGCTGGAGGTAACTGGGAGGGGGTTTGGGGGCATCTTGTGGGTTTTTGTGGGTCTGGAAGGCAGTCTGGGGGCCTCGGAGGGTTTAAGGGGAAGTTGGGAGTGTCCTGTGGGACCGGGATGGGATTTGAGGGTTCCTGGAGGGGCTGGGAGGGCTTTATGCCTTTATACTGCAGGCATTGTCTAGTATTGATGGGGGTAATCCGTGAGTTGACTGTTTCATAATCATCCAAATTTTAACAAGACTTTGAAGGTGGTCAACCTCAGTTTGAAGCAGCTCATTTTTAGCAACAAGTTTATCCGATTTTTCTCCTGTTTCCCTCTCAACGATGACTTCAACACCACATTTTCTGATTTCAAAACAGTAGACTCAACATCAGAAATCCATTCATGACTTCCCTGTCACCACTCCATCCGAATGTCTGTGCACTCACTGTGGCCTGAGAGAAACCTGCCTGTTTGCAACGCACTGACTGGGGAACTTTTCTTTTTGCAGGTGGAAAAGGGCAGATCAAGAAAAAACAGATGGGTCCAGCAGAAGTGATGCTGCTTCTGTCAAAAGCAGAGCAGAGGCCGAAAGCACTTTCGGAAGTTGCTTACAGAAGCACTTGTTCATTCCAAGTTACAACTCAGGAGTCTCAGTGACTTGTCCAACATGGGAGCTCCTTTTCCATTTCTCAACCCCCAGATTCCTCAGGAGTAGGAAACTGAAAACACTGACTGAGAAAAGCTCCATTCCTTCCTAATAATTGTGCTTTGTCCTTCCCATTTGACAGTGCTCTTGGAAATGTGCTGGTGTGATCTAGATCTGGGAGCAGCCCTGACCTCCCACAGCCCTGACCACACACACACCTCATCCAACGGCAGGAAGAACCTGCCTGGCTCCTGCTGGGGTTCTCACCACCCACCGACAGCTTCTCCCTGCAGAGGGGTGGGCAACTCCCCAGGCAGGATGAGACCTGACCCCAGCAGGCAGCAAAGTCCCTGCCCTGGCACAAAGAACCCCGGAGCACAGGGACCCTGCTCTGCAGGACAGCCCCGGGCATCCCTGGCTTCACCCCCACATTCCCACCCAGCAGCCATCCCTGGGAGAAGGAGCCCACCTGCGCTGTCCCTCTGACGGTGCTGCAGGGAAGGCCTACCCTGGAGAACATCCTCCTCCGGCGCAACAGAGAAACTGGGAGAGTCCTGACAGATGTGCAAGGCTGTGGGATGGGGTAGCTTTAGGAGATTCCTCCAGGAACACAAGCGACATTGCCCTGCACCTGTAGACTCACTCTGCAGAGGAGTGTGAAGTTGTGTCCCCAAGTTGGGTCTCAGCTGAACACCTCCCATCTTTCTGCTGCCTTTAACCTCCCTTTGCCTTTCTTCTCTTCTCTCGTGCCTACAGGCAGTGCCCTCGGCCCTGCTGGGCCGTGCAGAGGAGCTGCTCCTGGGCAGAGCTGTCTCTCTGCAGTGCTGCCCGCTTGCCAGGATTTCCCTGTGTGCCAGGAGCCCGGCCCAGTTGAGCAGCACAGCAAGAGCCAAAGGCAGCCCTTTCTCTGCCCCTCTGGGTTCCCCACAGGTGTCCCTGGCGCTCCAGGGGAACCTGCTGTGGAACAGACTGAAGGAAACAATGATGTTCCCTCTTCTCCCCTCTTCAGTGACACTTCTTTCCAGCAGTGACACTTCTTTCCAGCAGTGACATTTCTCCTCTTAGAAAATTACCAGGGTATGATGATCACCTTTTCTAGTTTCATCATTTACACAGGACACCAGGAGGGTGACAGCAAAGGATCTGGTAACTCCCTGGCACAGCGGGGGTTTTCCTGGAGTCACACAGAGAAATGTGTCAGGGCTCTGAGAGGTGTCCAACCCTGAGCTGGACTGATGCACACCCGGGGGTGTTCAGAGACACAAGTCCTTCCCTGGCACACACACAGGCAGTTCATTGCAGCAGGGGCAGTGTCTCCCTGGGCTCCTGCTACCACTCCCAGAACCTGGAGCCACCTCAGTCCTGTAATGCTCCCACCCTGCCCACTCCTACACTTCAGATGAACATTGGGGTTTTCTAGTCACTGGAACTGCCCAGACCAGCCCCTCCCTGGTCCCCCCATCTCCCTGCCCCGCCCCAGCCCAGCAGAGCAGCACAGTCGTTTCTGGTCCTGCAGCAAGAAAGGGAGGCAATAGAGGACAGGGACAGTGACTGCATGTCTGGACTGCTCAGAAGATCATCAACTCAGGCGGCAGCTCCTGCAGCCCCAGGGCCAGCCCCGCTTCCCAGTGGCCCAGGCAGCTGCTGCCACGTGGGCACCAGCTCTGCTGTAGTGAAGGGCTTTGCAGATGGCCACGTAGCGGTCATAGGACATGATGGTGAGAAGGGCAACTCCGCTGTGATCAAGAAGAAAAGCAAAAAACACCTGTGCAGCTCATCCTGAGTAGGACATGCCCCTGGTGTTCCAGAGGGAATTGGCCATGGCTTTGGGGAGAGTGGTGCAGATGCAGCCCAGGTGTGTGAGGGAGAGGTGGAGCAGGAAGAAGTCCCTGGGGGGTGTGCAGGTGGGGGTGGCAGGCTACGGCACTGAGGATGAGGCCGTTGCCCAGGAGGGCAGCCAGGGAGATGCCCAGGAAGAAGCAGAAGTGCAAGAGCTGCAGCCAGGAGGAGGAAGTGGGGGATGGAGCTGCTGTTGGACATGAGCTTCCTCCGGGCATCAGGAAATGTCCAAGGAGGAAAAGGCAGTGAAAACTTTGGGACAGGTTTCCTAGATCAAACCCATGAATTCCTCTGAGCATCTACCCTCATCCCAAGTATCTGCAGTCACACATATATAGATTCTGGACTGTAGAAGACAGGCTTAGCATGACTTTAAGATGATTTCTTCTCAATTTTTGGATTTATTTTTCTACTGCCAGGTCTGAGAGGGGCATCGTGGAACCAAAGGAACCCTGAGACATTTCAGAATCCCACATGTGTTGGGTCTGTCTGAGCTGGAGTTCATTTTCTCACTGCAGGCGTCACAGTGCTGTGCTTTGCATTGGGAGCTACAAAGGGGTTAATCACACCAGTGCTTTGGCAACTGCTGAGCAGGGTTGGTGCAGCATCTGCATTGTCAGCTTCGTCCCCTGAATCGGGGGCAAGATCATGGGAGGCGATACAGACAGGTCAGTTGAGCCAAATGGACCAAAGGGACATTGCAGAATATATGGCGTCAACTCAGCTACAAGAGCTCAGGAAAGGAACAGGAAAGGGGGGAAATCCATTTTTTTACAATACATGCCTTCTGAGCGGCTTCTCTGTGTGGTGAAGCCCTGCTTCCCATGAAGTGGCCAGGTATCGCTGCTGACAGTAAGTAGAGAGAAAATCTTTTTTTTTCCTCTTCACTTATGCATGCGCAAACTTTGGCTTTTGCTTTAGTAAAGTGCCTGATCTCAAGGTAGAAATAATTTTCCATCTTATTCTGTCTCTTCTGTCTGGCTGGGAAGGGCAACAATAGAGCAGCTTGGTGGGCACCTTGCATCCAGGTAAGGTCAACCCACTGCAACATTGCAGGGTCTCATGGAACCAAAGGACTGCTGGGAGACTGGGGGAACTCACGGAATCAAGTGGCCGTCGTGGCACTACCCTGCATCATAGAAGCAAATGTTCCCTGGGAAACTACAGAAACCAGGGACTTAAGGGACATCATTGGGATGTGCGGGACCTCATGGAATTAAACAAACCGTGGGATATCTTTGGAACTTCATGGAATCAAAGGGATAGGAATCAAAGGGATAAAACAAAAGAATTAAACCCCATGACCAGAAACCATTGGATCGAACATTTCTTTAATATGCCAGCTGGGGATTCATGGGGGTACTCTGCCATGCATGAATCAAAGAATCAGTATAAATTTCGGAGTATAAATACAGTGATACTTGAAAGACCCTCCCCTTCACAAGCAGTCCAAAATTCTCTTCTGATTTTAGGGTCAAATAGCCTCTTGGATTTTATTCGTGGAGCAAGACTGCCATCTAGCGTCCATTTCTTTTGGGAGGGGCAGTCATTTTCACAGAGTGGTCTTCTCCCTTAGCAGGCCTCGTAGCATCTCTGATTGATCTATCCGACCCCTAACCCCTAAACTAAATGCTTTAGGACCAGCTAAGACGTGTCTTAGAACTTCCCATTTGCTTAAACAATGTAGAATTGACTTTCTTCTTAACAGAACAATCTCTTATTAAACAAGTTTTCTGAGGCCTGTAAGCTAATTTCTTGAAGATGGGCATATGATACACTCTCTATTAGTTTCCATGTATCATCTACATTCTCTCTCCTACAACTAATTGTAGTCTTTAAAGAAAAGAAAAGACTGCTACCATGCCAAGAAAGCAAACCCCTTTGTTGATTAGGATTTTTATCTAAGAAAAACTTGTGATTTACGAAGCCATTAAGGATGGAGATCCTCTCTCATTTCAGTGCCATTGTGACAATATGGGGCCTCATGGAACACATGGGACACAGAACACTGCACATTCCCAAGCAATCAAGGGGCCATTGTAACACTCCAGGGCCTCATGGAAGACGGAGGCCCCGCAGAGAGACCTGAAATCAGAGGTTTGGGCAATCCTCAACCAGAGGAAGTTCAACAAGGGGAAGTGCCAGATTCTGTCCCTGTGATGGGGCAACCCCGAATGTCCGGACAGACTGGGAATGATATTCTGCATAGCAGTGCTGGAAATGGCCTCTGGGGTCCTGGTGGATGGCCAGTTGGCCAAGAGTCAGTGGTGCCCTGGCGGGGGCTCACTGCTCAGTCACAGGAGGGTTTTCAGACACACGAGTCCTTCGCTTGCACACAGACACAGACAGTTCATGGCAGCAGGGGCAGTATCTCCTGGGGTTTCTGCTGCCACCCAGGAACCTGGATGCACCTAAGCCCTTGTGGGGTGCCACCTGCTCTGCCACTATCTGAGATGCCCCACCGCCTGAGAGATGGAAACGCGGAGCTCTGTCCAAGAGAAGCACATCCCAGAGCTGCACGCATGGGCTTTGCCAGGATTTAGAACCGTAAATGCAATGTGACACCGAGACACTCTTTGTCCCACATAACTTCAAGGTCTCCCCAGGAGGTTGATGGCAATTGTTCTTGCTCAGGGTCATCTCCCCACACCAACAGCAGGTGTGTGCTCAAGACTTGTCTGTGCAATGCAAACAGATACACCTTGTCTAGTTCTTCCGGTCTCTCCAAGGAAGGCAAAAGAATCTCTGTGTGCCGGGTGAGAAGCCAGTGCTGGAAGTTGTGGTTCTATTGTGAGTGCCAAGAGCGCATGGCAGGTCTGTGGTGAATGCCCTGAGGAGATGACCTGGGTTTTCCAGTGCACATGGCAATAGATCACACCCTGTTTTGGTGGTCATTTATGTCCTACGGAGGTGACAGAGATGGGAAAGAGAATGAAATTTTTGAATGTGCCTCTGAGTGCCCCTCAAGCTGCTGCAAATGTGCAGATTCCAGTACATCCAGTTCAGGTGTGAGAGGCTGTTCCCTGGTCCTCTGAGCAAGAAGAGTTGGACGAGGGACGCAGTAGAACTCGCTTCCTGAGACTGCATCTCCATGAATCCCAAAGCAAGTGCGAGGGGTTATGCCACGTCCGAGTTTTCTCAGGGGAAGGTGTTTCTCCCACGCACTGCCTCCCCGTGGCACTGGTGCCACAGCCCCCGACAAAACCACAAGTTGTCTTTGTCCCTAGCAAAAGTGCTCCTACTGCTAGCAGGGATGTTCCACGGGAAAGGCCAGGAGAGGTTGAGCCGGGAGGGTACTGAGCCCAGAGGGATGTTCTGCCTCTCGTGCCCCTCGACCATTCTCGCAAGCGCTTGTCCTGGACGACAATTCAGGAGTCTCCACGTGCCAAAAGTGAGATGTGAGGGAAGAGACGATGGCGGTGTAAGAAGCACATGTCCTGTCAATCTGAAAATCCTCGATACCAAACACCACCCCTACCACCCAACCCGGCCCCACCGGTTCTACGGTGCAGAGCACGGACAGCCGACGCCGCTGCCGCCGCTGTCGCCTGGCCTCCGCCTCCAACCAGCAACCGAGGAGAGCCCGAGAGGTGCCGGTGCCTGTCCCAGCCCCGGGGCGGATTTGTCGGAGGAGGACAGGGGAGGAGGGAGAGGAAGGTAGAGGAGGCGGAGAGGAGGTGACCCGCCAGGAGCAGAGAGTCGGGGCTGGCGGGGGCAGCGGGGCGCC
>NW_021938678.1:0-9693 GCF_001715985.3 Manacus vitellinus | reverse complement strand
CCTCCCCTTGGTGCCTGCAGGGTTGTTTCTCCCCCATTTCTCTCACTCCTCTCTGGGTTGCAGCACCCTGGATTTTATCCTTTCTCCAAAGGGTGATCACACAGGTGCCTCTAGAATTGCATTTTGGTTTAGCTTTGGGCACTGGCTGGTCCATTTTGGAGCCACCTGAAACTGGCTCTCTCTGACACAGAGTCGACTCCTGATCTCCTCTTCCCTAAGGGAAACCTGCAGCCCCCTCCCTGCTACCAAACCTGATCCACAGGGTCACTCAAGTGCCCAGGAATACAGGAGGTCATTGAGCCCATTATTCCTCAGGCTGGTTAAACAAGACTTTGTCCTCTTCCTGTCCCTGACTGCAGGTTCTTTCTGTCATAGCAGAGCTGGGCTGGACCTCAGCCGTGCTTTGCTCCAGAGCCTGCTGGGGTGGGGGCAGATGGCAATGGAAGAGTTGGGTTGGACTGGATGATCCTTGTGGGTCCCTTCCACCTCAGCATATTCTCTCATTCTGTGTTTGTTTGGGTTTGGTTTGGTTGGGTTTGGTCTTTTTCCCTCCTTTTGATTTTCCTTTCCTCTGATCCATTAGTTTTTTCTTCATTGTCTTGGGCCTTGCTGGGCACCTGATGGCAGGACAAGTTTATCCAACTCACTCATCTTGACCACATTTTTGTCCAAGTCACCATTAACTAGACAAGGTTTCTCACAGACTCGCTGCAACTTGGTATCATCCACAAAGGAGTGGAAAGTGCATTTCATCCCATCATCCAGAGACATAATAAAGATGTTCCATAGGAATGGTCAAGGGCTGGTCCCTGATGGATGTCACCTGGGAATTGCTGCCAAGAGGAATTTGTGCCATGACTTTTGACCCTCATCAGTCATTCAACTTCCCACTCACCACATGTTTCACTTGTCCAGTCCAGCTCTCACCAGTCTGCCTCTAAGGAGATCACAGGAGACCATGTCCAGGGCCTTGCTGAAGTCTGGGCACACAACATCCCCTTCTATTCCCTCCCACAGGGGTTCTGCAATCCCTGCCTTATCCTTCCCATACCTGGGAATGGCTGCAGGAAGACTTGCCATATCCCCTTCCCTGCTGAGCCTGAGCAGTCTGGAACTCTGCCAACCCTCCTTGCTGCCCTGTTTGCAGACTGGTTCCATGTCTGCCTTTGCCAAGGCCCCAGGAAGCTCTGGGATGGCTCTGGCCTTTCCAAGTGCTTGGGAGAGGTCTGCCAGTGACACTGCCCAGCCTTCTCAATATCCCTGACACCAAAACCTTTTCTATTATCCCACAGTTTCAGTTTAGTGCTCAGGACACAACACATATTCTCATGGTTCTTCAGGAGAAAATTAGAAGGGATTTCATTATAGAGGTCAACGGGTGGAACAGCCCAATCTGGTCTGGCCCCACAGCAGTGCCCAGCCGAAGCTGCAGAGCCCCAGGCAGGTGACTTGGAGACCATTTGCCACTGGCCACCAGCACAGAACATCTGAACCAGCCCTCAGTCCCTCAAGTACCCCAGTGAGTTGCTTCCCTCACTGTTGTTGGAGGGATAATCTGGAAAAAAGAATTCAAGTCCTTTATTATACTCAGAGTTTGTGATTCCTCATGTACAGAATAATAAAGGCAGGAGGTTTGACAAAGAAGTTGCTGCAGGAACTTTTATTTTGTTTAAATGCACACAGAGAATGATTCCTCATTTACCCAATTGCAGGTCAAAACAAATAAGTAGAGAGTGAATCAGGTATGGGATATAGAATAAATTTCTGTGTTAACTTTAAAAGAGGAAAAATATAAGAAAACTCCCCCCCCCAACAGTCTCAAAAGCTTTAGAAGGCAGTCTGGGCCACTAAAGGGTTACACAATGAGTGTTCTGCAGAAGAAAAGACGCAGGTTTTTACTCCTGAAAAACATCCAGTCATCATTTTCCTCATGGCATCCTTGAGCTCCTGGTTCCTCAGGCTGTAGATGAGAGGGTTCAGTACTGGAGGCACCACTGAGTACAGAACTGCAACCACCAGATCCAGGGATGGGGAGGAGATGGAGGGGGGCTTCAGGTAGGCAAATGTGCCAGTGCTGACAAACAGGGAGACCACAGCCAGGTGAGGGAGGCACGTGGAAAAGGCTTTGTGCCGTCCCTGCTGAGAGGGGATCCTCAGCACAGCCCTGAAGATCTGCACATAGGAGAAAACAATGAAAATAAAACAACCAAACACTAAACAGGCAATAACCAAAATGAGCCCATTTTCCCTGCAGTAGCCTGAGTGTGAGCAGGAGAGCTTGAGGATGTGTGGGAGTTCACAGAAGAACTGGCCCAGGGCATTGCCATGGCACAGGGGCAGGGAAAATGTATTGACTGTGTGCAGCAGAGCATTGAGAAAGGCAGTGGCCCAGGCAGCTGCTGCCATGTGGGCACAAGCTCTGCTGCCCAGGAGGGTCCCGTAGTGCAGGGGTTTGCAGATGGCAGCGTAGCGGTCGTAGCACATGATGGTGAGGAGGAAATACTCTGCTGTGATGAAGAAGGCAAAGAAAAAGAGCTGTGCAGCACATCCTGTGTAGGAGATGGTTCTGGTGTCCCAGAGGGAATTGTGCATGGCTTTGGGGACAGTGGTGCAGATGCAGCCCAGGTCTGTGAGGGAGAGGTTGAGCAGGAAGAAGCCCATGGGGGTGTGCAGGTGGTGGTCACAGGCTACGGCGCTGAGGATGAGGCCGTTGGCCAGGAGGGCAGCCAGGGAGATGGCCAGGAAGAGCCAGAAGTGCAGGAGCTGCAGCTCCCGCCTGTCTGCGAATGCCAGGAGGAGGAACTGGGTGAGGGAGCTGCTGTTGGACATTTGCTGTTCCTTAGGACAGGGTCTGTTCAGAAAAGGAAACGACACAGAACAATTAGGAGATACCCCTCTCAGCAAAGATACTCCATCTTTCATAGTAATCTCCCAAAACCATTTGTATTTCCCTTATGCTGGCTCAGAGTGGTATGAGCATCAAGAGTTCTGCCCATGTGCTGCAAAGGGCTCAGCTTTGCTCTGCTGCAGTGGCAACATGGAGCTGGTTTTGACAGCTCTGATGATCACAAGAGATGTCAGATGTAACTTACCTTTAATAGAAAAGCTCCATTTCTGACCCCCTTACTCACAAGAGTGTGCTCTGCAGAACAGAGGTTTCTATTGTCTTTAGAATAATTCTTCTGTTAGATATGTTCCACCATTAAATCTGCAGAGTGTTCTTTTTAGGAGTAAAAATTCTCATTTTTATTGCTGAAAATGTAAAGAATCTTTAGAAAAGACAAGAGACAAAAGGGTTCAGCTCTCTGTGGTTTCAAGCAGAGCCAGGAGAGCTGCAGAGTTCTTTAGCCTGTTTCCCATCTGCCCTGCTCTTTACCTTGTGCTTCATTCACTTTGATTTCACACAAACAAATATTAAAAAGCACACCCCCAAATACATGTGCAGTGATGAGAGCAGGACAATGTTGTTTCCAAGGTCAGCTCTGTGAAGTGTCCCCTGTGCCAGCCCAGAGGTGCAGCTGTGCTGGACAGAGCAGGACAGGAGCCCTCCCCCAGAGAAGCCAAGGGCTGGGACAGGAGAATGCCCACCCCAAGGGAAGGCTCAGCACTACCCAGGATCCTGTGCTCATTTCTGAGACTGCCTGAAATATTCACCTCTGAGAGTAAAAGAGTTTGAATTTCAGTGCAGCCTCCTGAACTGAGAGAACAATGTCTCTGCTACAATGCCTAAGCAGGAAACACACCTCAGGACTAATTCCTTTCCTGTAGCCCCTGTCTTTTGTGAGCTTTGCAAAAAATTCCCCATTCAATATGGTGTAGTGGTCTGGAGCTGTGAGCAGGTCTGACCCTGCAACAGTGAGACATGGAAAAGATCCTCCCTCAGCTGCCAGGTTTGCTCCTTGCCCACAGCCCTTCTGCCCCAGCCCTGGCAGCAGCTCCCCGGGCCGGCTGAGAGCTGCCCCTGGCAGGCAGCAGAGTCCCTGCCCAGCACAGCACCCTGGGCTGCAGGACCCTGCTCTGCCCCACAGCCCTGGGCACCCCTGGCTGCACCCCCGGCTTCACAGCTCTTCCAAAGTGCCCCAAAACAGCCCCTGCTCACCCATCCCATCAGCTGGGGCTGGGCCAGCTTTAGGAGATGCCTCCAGGAGCTGCCCCTGCACTGCCCTGCAGCCACAGACTCACCATGTGCAGCCCTGTCAAGATTCCTCCTGCAGGGAGCTCTCAGCCATCCTGCCAGTGCTGAGCCCCTTGAAGCTGTGTCTGTGCCCTGCTGGTGTCCCTGAGCTGGCCTGGCAGTGCCCTCAGCCCTGCTGGGCTGTGCAGAGGAGCTGCTCACCAGCAGAGCTGTCTCTTTGAAGCTCTTCTTGCTTGCCAGGAGCTCCCTGTGTGCCAGGAGCCCTGCCCAGCTCAGCAGCACAGCAACAGCCCCAGGCATTTCATGACCCTCCAGGGGGTTTGGCGTTGTTTACATGAGACTCAGTCCCTGAGAGTAAATTCAAACAGCTTTTCAAGAAGTCAAAGTGAG
The DNA here is from genome assembly GCF_001715985.3 of Manacus vitellinus. NCBI lineage: Eukaryota > Metazoa > Chordata > Aves > Passeriformes > Pipridae > Manacus > Manacus vitellinus. The sequence continues at coordinate 5,168 of NW_021938678.1, read as the reverse complement.
ATTGAAACAGTAAAGTTTTTCGTAGTGCTAATGAGTCTCACTGAGGGACACAACTGAGAAAGTGTCCCCAGGTTCCAGTTAGAGCAGAAAAGTGCAGACAGTGATGACAAGGATGGACAAGCACGGGAAAGGTGGTTCTGATGCTGAATAAACCTTGACTTCTTTCTTTAATCCACCAGGCCAAGCCCTGACCCCCAGCCCCTGGGAAGGCAGATGCTGTCCCTGCCTCATTCCTCAGGGCTCTTCCTGGGGCACTGGGATGTGGGATGTGCAATGCCAAGGGCAGGACCATGGGGTGGCACCTGCCAGGCTGCTGAGCAGGGACAAGGAGGCCATGAGGCCCCAGGGCTGCAAGGGCCACTCCCCTCCTCCTGGCATCAGGGGCACAGACAGCAGCCCTGGCCAAAGGCCTGCAGAAGGTGGCTGTGTCAGGGCCTTTCAGCTTCTCCCCCTCCCTGTCTCCTCTCCAGCCCAGGCTGTCCTACGGTGTCCATGCCCTGCCCCTTTCCCTGCAGGCTGTCGTCATCCCCCCGGCTGCCCCACCTGGCTGGCACCTTCCTGCACTGACATCTCTGCGTCCTCCCTGGCTCTTCCTGCACACACAAAGCCTTGGGCTCATCCAGGCTCTTTCTGGGTGATGTGTTGCACCACAGCACTGCCCTTGGAGTGAAATTCTTTTCTCCTCGTGCCAACCTGGACCTCTCCAGCTGCACTTGGCATGAATTCTTTCTTTCTCGTGCTGTTTTCTGCTATGACAAAAGCATCGGAGTCTCCCTGAAGCGACTCTTCAAGTACTTCCAGGGTTCTTCTCTGCTGTCCTCTGTCTGCACACCACTGAACCCTCCACTCCTTTGCCCCTGTAGTTCCAACATCTCTGTGTGGGAGTGTCATGGTTTGAGATAGCCCCAAAATCCAATCCCCAGCTCTATTCCCCCTCCCACATCTCAACCTAATCTGAGATGGGTTTTTCCGGACAAAACACACCAGACTCAAAGTGGGGGAAAGGGAATATATTACAATGACTGTACAAATAAATACCATATCACATTATACACGCGATCACAACTATCTCTACCATGACATATGTATTTACAATGATCAGATCTCTTCTCTCCTCCAAAATAAGAGTCCAGGAGGGAAAGAAGGACAGAACCCTTCCAGTCCATAAGCAGCAGCATCTTCTAAGGCAGCAGTCTGTCTCCTCATCTCATGCATGCAGCAGTTGTGGCTGGCTTTCTGCCAGCACTCACGAGGGAGGTATTCAAGCCTCTCTCGGCCCCATCGCCTCCAACCGAGGGGTCTTCCGTGGGCTTCGTAACCCCAGACAAGGTCGTATCACCACGTCATATCACGAAGACACAGGGGGGTCTTCATGACGGTCTGGTATCTCCAGGAGACTCAGCTCCTTGCAGGGCCTCTGTGCCCTGTCTCTCAGGCTGCCACCGTGGCAGCAGTGCAAGGGGGGGTAGAACCAAGGTCAACTCCCCCCGCATTCCTCTGGCCGTCCCGGTCCAGCTCCGGGACGCTCTGAGCTTCTCAGCTCCTCTCTCTCTCTGGTGCTGCATGTCTAAAACTCTTCTCCTTAATAGGAGTCCATCTCCCTCTTTTCTCAGAGGGATCTCAAAGGAGTTTTGGGGGGCTGGTACAGTCTTACCCCCAGAACTCTGTCTCTCAGCTGCTGGCTCTCTTTCTCCCGGCTCTCCTTCCAGGAGTCCTTTCTCTGGTGCTGCATGTTGTTTCTGCTGCTCCTTCAGTTCAGGTCCTTATCTCTTGTCTGGCTCTCTGCCACCGTTTCTCTGGTCAGTGCCGGCTGCTGCTCTGCGCCCATGGAGAAAACATCTCCCGGCATAACCACAGGCACCTAGCCCAGCTTTATGCTGTTCCAGGTCCCCGCAGGCCCCCGCTGGGGGCTGGGGGCCAAAGCCCCCCTGTGGGGCTATGAGCCCCTTCCTCGTGGCTCTACAACATGGCCACCTCTCCAACAACAACCAAAACTACAACTCATCTCTTCCGGTGAGCTTGTGGGATGTTGACATTTTTGCAGGAGCGCCCATTGGGCAGAACTTCAAAACTTCCAGGGGTTTCCACCCCTTGGGGTCTACCACTTTCCTTAGCCTCTGGGGGAAAGCAAGATCCAAACCACTACAAGAGTTTAAGATGAAAGTTGTGGGGTTACTTGCAAAGCTTTTGGTACAACCAATGCAGTTGAACCTGGTGGGGAAATTTGCCCTTAAATTGGTTTTGGCAGATCTCATGAGTGTCTAAGGCAGAGGCCAACCCAACTGGAAAGAGCCTTTCAAGGGTGACTAAGATGTAACTAAATTACCTTTTTGAGAGGTGGGGAAAGCTGATGTCAGTAATTAAATTTCCTTTTGTTAGGCTTAGTAAAAATAAAATATTACATAAATATTAAAATTATTTTAATGGTCTTATTTATGGGGTTTTCACTGTGCTTATGTTAGTACTTCTGAGTGTTTGTGATAATAATGGACAGCTTCGTGGTGTTTTTTTTTTTTATTTTTCATGTTTTGATACTTTGGTCAAGGCATTAACATTAAAAATCATTCAAATTTTAATTCATCTTCAAACACTGAAATAGATTTGAAATTAGGTTAATGAGAACAGTGGGGGGAAAAAAAAAACCAAGCCCAAAACCAAAACAACCCCAAAAACTGTTCATTTTTCCATTGTATTTTAAACAAGGAAGTCTGTAGAGCAGCAGAAAACAGGACACGTGGGCAGGTGTGAAAGTCAGACTGGGGCTTGTTGCACTGGTTCCAGTGCCCTTTGCTTCAGTGTAACTGGTCATTTTGAGATGAGACTGGGGAAACTGGGCTGCCAGGGCAGAGACCACTGGCTGGCCCCACTGGTTTTTGCTGGGCAGTGGGTAATTTCTGCCTCACTTGTCAGAACCAGCCCACGGTTATCAGGGAATGGGGTAGTGGTGAATTTGGCTTTCAGACTAAAATGAGGTTAAACTTACACATATTCAAAAGAATAAATTGATGTTGGAGTGAAGATACTCAAAATCCTGAAGACCTTTTGAAACCTTGTTTTGCCTGTCAATTCTACGGCCGAAGTTCTTCCCGCAGTCGGGGCACTGGTGGGGCTTCCCTTACCAGTGGGTCTGTTGGTGTTTGGTCAAGGTAGAGTTTCGGGTGAAGCTCTTCCCACACTCCCCACACTTGTAGGGCTTCTCCCCGGTGTGGATGAGCCGGTGGGTGACGAGGTGGGAGTTCAGTTTGAAGCCCTTCCCGCAGTCGGTGCAGCGGAAGGGCCTCTCATCCGTGTGCGTCCGCTCGTGCAGGAGGAGAGCTGAGCTGGTCTGAAACCTCTTCCCACATTCCAAGCACTTGTAGGGCCGTTCCCAAGTGGGGATGAGCTGGTGGGTGCGGAGGTTGGAGCTGCTCCTGAAGCTCTTCCCACATTCCCCACAATTGTACGGCCGTTCCCCAGTGTGGATTCGCTGGTGTTGGATCAGGTGGGAGTTCCTGTTGAAGCTCTTGAGACACTCCCCACACGTGTAGGGCCGTTCCCCAGTGTGGATGTGCTGGTGTCTGAGCAGGTCTGTGCTCTTCCTGAACCTCTTCCCACATTCCAAGCACCTGAAGGGCTTGTCACGGTTGGGAGGCTGCTCAGGGACCACCAGCTCAGAGCTCCCCCTCAAGCTCCGGCCGCCTTCCCAGCACAGGCTGGCTCTTTCCTCCTCAGAGCACCCTGGGCTGGCTTTGGAGCCCCTCCTGCGGGGGGATCTCCGGCCCTTTTCCTCCCCGCTGCCTTCCTGCGCCGGGGAGCCCTTCAAAACGGCCTCTCCCACCAGGCTCTCACGGGGGGATTTGTCCTCCGGGCTCTCCGTCCTCAGCTCGGGGCCTGGGGCAGGAAGCAAGAAGGACAGGCAGGGGATTTGCCTCCGGCCCACAGGGAAGGCCAAGGACATCCCCCCAACTCCGGCCCCGGCAGGACGGCGGCGCCAGCGGGGTTGTCCTGCAGCCGGGGCCATGCTGGGCTGACAGAGCCAGCACAACACCCGCCCAAAGGGACACTGACTTCCTCCTCACCTGCCTGGGGGGCCCAAGGCATCTTCCTCTTCCTCGCAGCCTCCTCCTCCATCCGCCCAACCTTTGGGAAGGACAAATCCTGATGGGGGGGAAAACAAGGGCTGAGCGTTTGGGTTTGGGGGTTCCTCCTGCCCAAGTCCATCTCTAGAACTCACCGGGCATCCTGTGTCCATAAAAACCTCCAAAACACCAAGATTCAGCCCAGAAAAACCCAAATCATTGAGATTCAGGCAAAAGCCTATAAGAAATAGTGAGAAGACTCCTGCCCCGCCAAACCGCAAAATGTTGAGATTCAGCTAAAAAATACTCTAAAACATGAAGATTTGTCCAAAAAAATTCTCCTAGGAGTTCCCCTTCTCTGGTCTCTCCCGTCTGGGATTCAGAGAGCCTCCCCTGTCTGGGATGTTGGGGGTCCCCCTTCGGGATGCTGGGAGTGTTGGGGGTCCCAAGGGTCCCTTCTCCACTGATTCTCACCTTCACGGTGCAAAGTTCCCAGAAATTCCCCCTCTCCAGGTTCTCCAATTTGTTGTCTTAGGGGATCCCAGGGGTCCCCACTGTCCAGGCTTCCCCTGCTCCGTGCCCCCCCTCTCCAGGCTCTCAGGGCTCTCGAAGCTCCTCCCTATCTCCAGCCTCCCTCGCTCTCCAGGGATCAAAGCATGGGGACACCGAGGCACCCCCACGGCAACCCCGCTCCCGCTCTCCCCACTCCCCTCAGCCACCCCTCCCACCTCTTTCCCATCAGCCCCCCAAGTTAACCAGCAGGGGAAATGAACTCAACTCAAAGGAGAGATTATAAGTCAGAATAACAAATTATTAAAATAATACAATAAGTACAATTATACAAACTAACAACTGGTCTTAACCCACAAAACCCAAATGTATAACCCAGCACCCTGGGGCATGAACAAAGTGGTGTTCCTTGGGCCCCCCCCTCCCCCCTGAGTCCAAAGTAAAGGGAGAAGGGAAAAAACCTGCTGGTGGGAGAGCTGTTGCAGTCTGGTCAAAAGTGGTGATTGCAGTCCAGTTGAGGATGGTGGTCTCAGTCTGGTTGAGAGTGATGAGCTGCAGTCTTCCTCTCCTCTGGGTCCCACGAGTGGTAGAAAAGTTCTG